>NC_091295.1:25746419-25773661 GCF_038502225.1 Cherax quadricarinatus | reverse complement strand
TTTCTAGCCTTGATCCCATCCATCACCAGGGATTATGTTTATGCCTCGGTGCTTTTCACTCTTCACCAGTTGAGAGCCTCTATGCAGAGGCGAATATACCATCCTTGTCCGATCGCCGTGATGCTCATTACCTTCGCTATTATGTTCTGTCTCATGACCTTAGCAATCCTTCTATATGTAGCATAATCACTGATGTTAGTAGACTTTATTTGTTCATCGCCCCTGTATGCTCTGTCCCTTTTCTCTTTGCCTACATTCACTCTTGTCTTTTCTTCAGTTACTGCCTTTCTATGTTCATGTAGCATCTCGCTTTTCCCTACCCCCTTGGGAAGTTCCGACGGTTCGTGTCTGTTCTTTCCCACTGACATGCGCGAAAGCCCAACTGCCTACGGTGTCTTCTCGCTCTCTTTTTCTTAACCACTTCCAATCTCATTCTCATGCCATTGCAGTGTACACCAATGGTTCCAAGGCTTCTGACAGCGTCTGATTCGCAGTAGTGTTTCCGGACAGTGTTGTGTGAGGGCATTTATTGTCCTCGGCTAGCATTTTTTTTGGGGGGGCTCAATTGTATGCCATAGCACTTATCCGCATAGCATCTATGCCTGTGTCACCGTTTGTGGTCGTTTCAGACTCCCTTAGTGCTTTACGGGCTATACGAAAATTTGATGCACCTCATCCCCTGGTTCTTCGTATCCAACTTTGTTTATGCCACATCTCTAGCACAAAGATGTTTTTTGTTGGGTCTCCGGTCATGTTGACATACAGGGCAATGAACAGAGACACTGGTGCACGGTGAACAGTATATGATCTTTCAGTTTCACATAGAAGTGTTCCATTCATAGACTATTTTACTGTACTTGCTACCCACCTTCGCACATGTTGACAACAACATTGGTCTGATCTGCTACATAACAAATTGAATTCTGTTAAACCAAGTATAGGTTTCTGGCCATGTTCTTGTCATCAGTATCGAGGTTGGGAAATTGCTCTCTCCCGTCTTTACATCGGCCACACTCGTCTTACCCACAGGAATCTCATGGAGAGGTGCCCTGTTCCACTCTGTGAGAATTGTCAGGTTTCAGTTTCTGTTAGCCATAGTATGTTGGACTGCCCACTCTATCAACAAGCACGCAGAATTTGCCTCCAACGTCGTCACTGCTCCACTACCCTTACTTTACCTTCCCTTCTTGCTGATGGACCCTCCTTTAACCCAGAATCTCTCACTGACTTTTTGACAGCAACTGATTTACTGCACAAACTCTGAAGATGATGCCTCTAGCATCCCTCACAGCCCTTTCAACCTCAATCTCTTGCTACCCACTATCCCTGCACTGTCCTCTGTCCCGCTGAACTCCATGACCTAATAATAATCCCTATTCCTCTTGCTACCCAATACCCTTGCACCCTTCCCTGCCCTGCTGCGCTGTATGATCCGTGTAGGTTTAGCGCTTCTTTTTGATTATAATAATGTGTGTGTAATGATCCAGGACATGATAAATCAAGAAATAGGAACAGAGACCTTGGAAAAGTACAGGATAACAAGTGAAATATGAAAAAGATGAATGAGGTGTATAACCAGGGCCGCGGGGGTCATCACACCTTCAATCATTAACTAATATCATGCGAGTGCAGTCAGTGCAGAAATAGAGCAGTAGAAGGGAATAACTACCATGATAAAGTAATTACAAAGCTTTAAAAAAGCATTATAAATAAAAAAAAATGTTGAAGGAAACTGGTCTGAGACCGAGGTGCAGAGGCACTGTTCCTAGGAACTATCTGCAGGTAGACACTTGAAATCGTGCACCTGGATGCTGCTGAAATGTTCTTAATTTAGGAAATTGCAGATACTTTTTCCTTCTAGGATGAAACCTGATTACATCCCAGTCCTCAGTCTGTCTATATCTCACGGGTTTAGCGCTGTTTTATGAATTTAATGTATAATAGTGACCCTCACGTGTGTATCGACTCCTCATTATCTAGTGGTAGAGAACATGGAAGTTTTGGACTTAAAAATGAAATTATATATTTTTATTTTTTTTATTTTGTTTTTATTTATGTAGCGCTAAATCCATGTGGGTCATTCATCATGAGTGATGGAGGATCATCACTCCCTCTGCTAATCGTTTCCCTGTCTGACCAATAACACTTTGAATAATGGAAGTACTGTGCGGGGGGTGAGGTAAGTTGCAGTCTTTCAAAATCGCACATTTAAGGAACATTGGTCAGGGTTTGCCGGTATCGACTTAAGAGTGTTATGCTTCACTTGCGGCCATCATCCATATTGCTGCCATGGCTGTGTCAGTGTTGTTGTTGATGTTTGTGATCATAGTGCGTTGAAGGTGATCCAGTCTGCTCTTCCTCTCTCTCATACACTAGTCATTCTCTTAACACTGCCAACCAGTTTCGACTTCTGCATATTTATCAGTTCGGAACTTTCCGATTTCCTACTCCTCAAGGTGCCTTGATGCTGGTGAGGGGGACTTAATCCAAGGAAATTGGTCCTGCCTCTTAAGTCGATCTCGTTTGTCTCCCATTCCCTAGGTGATGTGATCCCCTAAACGTAATCCGATTTTCTTTAGGCAGTTGACCGTTTCAGACTATAACTCAGTTTTCATCCAGCTTTTGTGTGCTTACTGGCAAAGTTATTATTGATTGGCATTGACGACCAACATTTTTTTCTTTTAAGCACATCTGGTCTTTGTGCTCAGATCCTTATATGACTGGTCATCTCACGTATGGGCATCCTGCATTCCTACGTGAAGCTTTCCTACTTTGTCTCTATTTTTGGGAGTGCTATTTATTAATTTTTTTTTATTTTGTCTATTTAGTCACTTAAATAATTTAAGCAGGTTGTGAACAACGAGGCGCTCTGTAGCACATGTGAGTAATCTCCATTCTGATATTCGCTATACTAACTGGATACGAAGGCATGTTCGACAGTATAGATGTTGATTATGGTTTGTGTGGGGTTTGTTCATGGAGTCAACGCCCCCGCTCCCTGGTTCCAGACCAGGCTTCTCAGTGCATAAGGACCAGACCAACCAGACGGTTACTACTGCATGCAATCCAACGTACGAAGCACAGCCCGGTAAATCGGGACCCTAGGAATCTCTTAAGTTACCTTTAAAGAAAGAAAGGGGTCTGTTAGTAATTTCCCTTGTGTATAGTGGGAGGCTGTTAAATAGTTTTGAGCCCCTTACACTTGTGTTCTCTCTGTACTCAGTGTACCCCTGCTTTTCATTTGGGGTATTTGATTCCATCTGCTGAGTATTTAGCTCTCGTAGGGAGTGATTTGTGTATGCAGATTTGGGACCAATCCCTCGTAAGATTTCCCAGATGTAAATTATGTATCTTTCTCACCTTTATTCCAAGGAGTATAGGTCGAAGGACTTCAAACGTTCACACTAATTTAGGCGCGTGACTGAACTTAAAAGTGCAGTGAAAGTCCTCTATACATTTCCTACATCTTCAGTATTGCCCGTCTTAATAGGGGCTGCTAATGTACAGCAATATTCTAGCCTAAAGATAAAGATATTTTGACAAATTACATAGTTGTACAGAGGAATGTAATAGTTGGGTGTACATGCCAAAAGCCCCTTTGTACGCAGAGCATTTCGGGTCAACTTAGATTAACTTTAGATTAGTAAGGCAATAATTCATAGTTCATATGGTCATTAGATGAGTTACCGTGAGTACAGGAGAATTGTATATTCTATCAGGTTTTGATAAGTCTAGTAGAGACTTATTACACTATTGAATTAGTTAATAAAGATTACAATATTACAATGTAACAAAACAATTTACTATATGATGTATTACAGTTTAGTACTATTTAAAACAATGAAATTTGGTATTATAGTGGAACAGTTTACACTATGATGTACTGTACTACAATCTTCTACTATTTAAAACAATGAAAAAAAAATAGACATCCTAATTTGGAAGTAGTAAGTGGTTGAGCATTCATCAGCACAATATGAGCAGCTTTTGAGAAACTGGTAGTGATTAGGTACGGTTTGTCTGGTTAATTTTAAGTAACGAGGTGATTTCTTATTAGGTCCTTAAACTGATTTGCAGACAGGGGTCCTTTAGCGTGTTCTGACAATGAATTCAAGATCTTCGGGCCTTTTACGTGCATAACATTTTTGCATAGTGAGAGATGAACACGAGGGATATCGAAGAGTGATCTGTTTCGTATTATGGTTGCGTGTTCTGTTATAGTTATCAAGGAGGAGTTTGAGAGGAGGGTTTACATTAGAGTATAGTGTTCTGTGTATGTAGTAGGCACAATAATAAGTGTGGATGTTTTGTATATTTAGCAAGTTAAGACTCTTGAAAAGAGGTGGAGTGTGTTGTCTAATGCAGGGTTAGTAATCAATCGCACTGCAGCTTTTTGCTGGGTTATTAAAGGCTTAAGGTGATTTACTGTGGTTGAGCCCCATGCACAGATATCATAGGTGTGGTAAGGGTAAATGAGAGAGTGATACAAAGCTAGAAGAGCTGATTGGGGTACATAGTACCGTATCTTTGAAAGGATGCCTACTGTTTGGAGACTTTCTTGGAAATTTGCTGCACGTGTGTCTGAAATTTGAGACTGCAGTCAAGGTGGAGACCTAGAAATTTGCCCTCTGCCTGTATCAAAATAGGTGAACCATTTATCAATATGTTTAGCTGTACATTTGAAGCTCTGTTTCCAAAAATCATGAAGTAGGGTTTGTCTATATTGAGAGTAAGTTTGTTGGTAATCATCCAAGTAGATATTTTTAGCAGTTCAGCATTTACTGTATATGTTAATATGGTTGGGTTTGGGTGAGAAAAGGCACAAGTTGTGTCATCTGCAAATAAAATGGGTTTAAGGAGATTAGATGCGTTAGGTAGGTCATTAATGTAAATGAGAAAGAGAAGTGGGTCAAGAACGCTCTCCTGTGGGACTCCAACAAGAACAGGTTGTGTAGTGGAGCTGTCTCCATTTGTGTATACATACTGGGTTCTGTTGCTAAGATAAGATTTTAGGTAATCGAGAGAGTGTCCTCTGACCCCGTAATGTTCGAGGTTTTGGTGCAAAATGTCATGGTCAACTGCATCAAAAGTTTTTGTAAGTCTATGAAAAGTCCCAGGGGAAATTCATTTTTCTCGAGTGCAGAATATATTTGTTCTGAACCCAAACTGACACGGGTTGAGTACATAAATAGCAAAAAAAAAGAAAAAAAAGGCACAATACCGTGACTGGAACGATACACAAATAACCTGCACATAGAAGAGAGGGGCTTACGACGACGTTTCGGTCCGACTTGGAGCATTTACAAAGTCACACTAACGTAAAGGAGAGGAGGGAGTGTAAGCCAGGTGGTGGTAGTGGTAGTAGTGGAGGTAGAAGGTAGTAGTGGGGGAGGTAGTATGGTGGAGGTGAAGCCAGTCAAATACTAAGAAAGAGGAGCACTGCAAGGGAGTTAGGGGCCCACAGAGGGTAGGAGCAAGAACACAGAGGGGGATGGGGAATAAATAATACCCAAGGTAGAAGAAAGACAACCCAAAGGAGAAAGAGGAAAAGGGAAGAGGGAGGAGAAGAAAAAGGAATCAGGTTAAGTCACGGGTGTTCTGAAGTTTGGAGCATTTTACAATGTAGTGGGAAAGGAAGGCATTTACAGAGATGAAGCCAGAACTAAGATTCATACAAGGAAAGTTGTGTATAAGGGAGGATTCAACCAGACGGCGACTGTTGAAGTTAGAAGTAGGGAAGATAGTTTTAGCAGAAGACCAGTCAGTAGAATAATTGTGATCTCTGACGTGACAGAAAAGAGCATTGTTAGTGTCGGCAAGCTTAACACTACTTTCGTGCTCCTAAGTCTGTCAGAAAGAGATCGGCCAGTTTCCCCGAAATGCTGAAGAGGACAGGAGGAACAAGAGAGTAGACACCAGGAGCATCTGTAGAGAGAGGAGAGGTATGAACTAGATTAGTGCGAAGAGTGTTAGTCTGGCGGAAAGTAAGTTTGATGTCTAAGGAACGGAGAGAGTTGTTGAGATTAGAAAGACCGGAAATGTAGGGAAGGCAGAGGATAGAAGAGTTCCCAGGAGTAGAGAGTTTGGAAGAGAAGAGACTACATTTAGCCCGTGACAAGGCAGTCTATGAAATGGGAAGGGTAGCCAAGACGGGAAAATGAATTGTGAAGAGTGGAAATTTCTGATTCAAGGAACTGAGGATCACAAATGCGGAGAGCACGGAGAAAGAGGAGATAAGAACACCTTTCTTGACAGGAAGCATGATAAGAAAAGTAGTGAATGTACATGCCACTGTGCATAAGCTTGCGGTAAACGGAAAAGGGAAAACCTGTATCTGAGCGGTGGACATGGACAGCAAGGAATTAGATTCCCATTCAACTTTAAACTTAATGGAAGGGGCAAGATTATTAAGAGCATCAAGAAATGGTTGGAAGAGACTAGTCACGAGGCCACAGAGCAAAGATGTCAACCACATAGCGGAGCCAGAGTGAAGGGCTCACATCAATAGTAGGAAGAAGAACAGTCTCCAAGTATTCCGTGTAAAGATTAGCAAGAACAGGAGAAAGAGGAGAGCCCATAGCGACACCGAAGGTTTGAGAAAGAAAGACATCAGTAGGTATAGAGAGGTGAAGAAACCCTTCATTGGCCTTGTCTCTAAGAAAATCAAGGACATCATCAAGAGGGACAGTGGTGAAGAGGGACTCAGCGTCAAGACTAAGCATCTTACAGGTTGGGAGAGAGCGAACCCGTTCGATGAAATCTTGAGAGTGACGGAGGTGGGCAGGAGAAAAAGTACCAAGAAAGGGAGTGAGGGTTTTGGCCAGCCAAGAAGCAAGAGAATAAGAGACAGAACCTCTAGAGGATATGATAGGACGAAGAGGAATATCAGGTTTATGAGTTTTGGGAAGACCATCCTCCCTTGTACACAACTTTCCTTGTATGAATCTTAGTCCTGGCTGCTTCTCTGTTTTGATGATAAGCGAGATTTCAGTAGGGTTTGTTGGGGCTAAAAATAGAGTACAGTGGACCCCCGCTTAACGATCACCTCCAAATGAGACCAATTATGTAAGTGTATTTATGTAAGTGCGTTTGTACGTGTATGTTTGGGGGTCTGAAATGGACTAATCTACTTCACAATATTCCTTATGGGAAAAAATTCGGTCAGTACTGGCACCTGAACATACTACTGGAATGAAAAAAGTTCGTTAACTGGGGGTCCACTGTATTTGGGTAGTTGCCAGTGAGGTAGTCTTTTGGTTGAATGTTTGTGCTTGGGATTGTACTTGCTAGTTTTGTTCCTACGGTAGAGAAAAAGACATTAAGTTTGTTGGCAGTATCGGTTAGCTGAAGGAGAGATTCGTCTGGTTTAGTTAAGGTAATTATTCTGTTTTGTGACAGCTTTTTTGATCCTAGAATTTCAGATAAGGTTTTTCAGGTCTTTTTCATATCACCTTATATGTCATGAAATCTGTTTTCGTAATACAGTTTTTTGGACCTCCTTATTAGATTGGTTAGTATTGACGAGTAACGTTTTGTGAGATCCTGTTATTAGACCCATTCTGTACTGTTTTTCGTATAGATTTTTTTTATCAGTAGATTTGAGGATGCTGTTAGTAGACCAGGGGCTGTTTAGTCTCTCTGCTGTGATCTGCATAGTTTTTATTGGGCAATGCATGTTATAGTTTTTTTTTTTTTTTTTGTAAAAAAAATAATTCATCAATAAGTTGTCTGCTAGCTCGTATTGCCAGTCATTGTCACTTAATGCTGAAATAAAGTTATTAACAGATGACTCATCATGTAGTCGGAATGTGATCTTAGTTGTGTCCTGCGACACTTCATACAAGTTGGTTATGAGAAAGATGGAATAATGGTCAGTGGTGTTATCTGTGATTGTCTGCTTTTAACGGGGATATAGTGTTTGTCCAGATATGATCTAGTAATGAGGCATTTGTGTCAGTGATTCTTGTAGGTTTTGTTATTGTTGGTAGAAGTAAGTAGCTGTTCATAGTATTTGTGAATTCAGTCACTTGTGGGTCATGGTCATGGATGAGATTTATGTTGAAGTCCCTTGTAAGTATTAGGTGGTGGTTATTCATTTCGGCGGTAGTTATTATGTTGCTTAGTTTTTCACTGAGAGTAAAGATTGGAGTGAGGAACTCTATAAATTGCTCCGACTGTTAGAGGTTTTTTAAGGTCTTTGGATTTAAATTTAACAAGAGGTATATTCACTATGCTGATCTCTTGTGCAAATAGAATTTATACACTCTAGTTAATCTGAGTAGTATATAGCTTTTCCACCTCCTAGTTGATCTTGCCTACAATTGTGTATGGCTGTGTAGCCAGGTGTGGAATAGATGTTTGTAACATCATGTTTTAGCCATGTTTCAGTGAGAGTAATGATAGACATATTGACATTTAGAGAATTCATTAGTGCCTGGAGGTCATAGTGCTTGCTGAGTGATCTGACATTATAATTGAATACTATTATGTTATTGTTGGCACTGAGTAGTGTCTTTGCCTAACTAGCAGTGTAATAAAGGCAATTGTTAGGATCATGTGTGTCATTTAATAAAAGGTTAATGTCAGCATCGATGTTTGCAGTCGTATGAATAACACAAGTTTAACAATGTATAAATAGTATAAAGATAATTATTAATGTTGCACTGGGGTGATATGAGAGCTTATACAAGCAGTACAAAGTGTAGGCAGCAAAACAACTATTCTGTAGATTGCACAGATACTAAACAACAAGTAATAATACAAAAAGTATAACGGTAAAAGGTGTTAAAAAAGGTCTTAAATAAAATTAAAATAGTAAGATTTGACTTAAAGCACAAAATTTAGGCAAATAATAACACCATAAACAAATTGTATGATTAGTAATAAAAAATAATGAACTATTAAGACTATATCATTAGCGCCTAACAGTGTTTGCACTAATGCTAGAAGACAGTAAACAAAAAAGGAAGGTTTCAAAACAGTAGTACTTAACTTTGGATTGTATTACACTAATTATTGTAGATTGCACACACAAGAGAATAAAAAATATAGTAGTTAACTAATGGAGGACTGCAAAAGATAATTACAAACGTAAAAAAAAGAAATGTATATAGGCAAACAAGATGGTGATCGTGAGGTGTTTAACAAGAATATAAAATATGAGGTAGTGATTGGACAGTTTAGAATCATTGCTGTCGGATTGACAATATAGAAATGAGAATTAGATTTTACAGAAAAAAATTGGATGAAATTTTTTTTTAGGGTCTCATAACACAACTTGTGGAAGTGGGTACAAACTGCATTTTTATTCTGACTCGTACCCGCTTCGCTTAGGAATTTTTGTTTAGATCATGTGCGGTAGAAATAAAGTATCTCTTGCCTGTTGATTCCTTCTTGACTGCAATTTTCCCATCCCTTACAAAGCACTGGTAAGTTTTGTGGTCATATCGTAGCTTTCTTTGTCTGTAAAGGAGATTTTGTCTTATTTTTTGTCAGAACAAGTGATTTAAAGAGGATCATCATTGGCTTGGTATATCTTGTTTAGAAGGTTCTCGTTATCCTTCTGATACTCTTCCTTTGTGATAATGTCACTGGTGTAGGTGACTGTTAATATAAGTGGTGGTGATTGTGGAGGTGGTGATGGTTGATCTAGGTGGTGATGGTTGTGGCGACGATACTGAGAGGAGCAAGATGTTTGCTGTGGAAGCCAGTTAACATATCTGTGTCATATATCTTATCTGATCAGTCGAGTTGCTTGGGCAGGTCTCTGCATCTACACAATACTATTCTTTTAAGGGGATAAGTAAGTTTATTTAGTTAATTACTGTCTTACTAACATTTGTCAATTACAGAGGATAAAAAATAGTCAAGTGACTCATTTACCAATATTGGGGTTATCGTAAATATCTTATTAGTAGCCTAGCTATTTGATATAATAGAAATAAGTCTTGATTATAACCTTAAAAATAAAACAACTGCTTGAAGTAAGTTGCAATAAAAGAGGTATAATAGGAAAAAATTAAACTGGGTAATTTACGTGAACCTTAAATAGAGAAAATCAGCTAACTGTGCAAGAACTCACTTTCTTCATTTTCTGTCTCTCTCTCCCCCTGAATTGATTCATGCTAGGACTAGTCTTTGACATGTTAAGGCCATCTGTTCCACTCATTATTGTATAATAAAAGGTGTTTAAGTCCTGACCACCTACTGGAGGTACTACAGAACTATTCACTGCCCCTAATACCGTAATGGTTTTGGCAAAATTGACAATTCGCAGAAAAATTTTGGACACTGCTTGTAAGTAATTTTATAAATGTGATTTAACTTCACCTGTTTTACTTTATCTGCAGTATTTAGCATATTTAATTGTAATTCATCATGGCTTACATGCTCTCTGGAATCGAAGTCCAGAATGAATGTCGCCATTTTAATGCTGAAGCGCTCTTAATCCAAGGAATTGAAGCTAACCCCCTCCTTGGATTTTCTGATAGTTACACAGTTTAGCTTTTGTTTTACTGTGTAACTTTCATAGAATAGGCTAAAAGCACACTGTATCCAGTTTTGTTTAGTAAAAATAAAAAAAGCTGATACCTCTCATTCCCCAGGCGCTTTCCAGTGAAGACTCCTTTTACACAAGAGAATCTTCCACACAAAAGTCTCATCTTTATAAAATACTCGTCTATATAAAAAACCCATCAGTACAAAAGATTTGTCCCTACAGAGGATTCATCTATACACATTTATACAAATACTCATCCATACACACGACTCGTCTACTGGAAAGAGTAGATGAACCGTTACATGCGTCCTGGAGAGACACTCGGCTATGAATGCCACAATAGCAACCTCATTTTGAAGTGTGTGTGATGGGCCTCCCCCGCGTCAAAGCAGTGTACAGCTTTGGCTGCCCTCTCGAGGCACCTAACACCTCTCCTGAGCTCCCCCTTCCCTCATGACCAGTGGGTGGAGGCGGTATTGATCAAAGGAGGACGCCGACGCCTCGTCCGAATCCGTGGCGATGATCGCAACTTGGTTTCTGCACCTCCCCCTTCCCCACTTCCCCTTCTCTTCTTCACCTCTTACACCACTTCGTTGTTGTCTGGAGCATGGTGACCACCCCTGCTCATACCCCCTCCCATTTCCCCCAACCATTTTTGTCTCCATTTCCGCCTTCCGACAACTAGGTCAGTGAGTCTTGTCTCACACTTAGCGGATGGAGAATTGAACCTCCACCAATCCTTCCTATGGTGGTTCCTTTCTGGTGTTGTATATATACGAATAGCATAGAATATCGGCAATAGATACAATTAAGAGACACGTGCATTATTATTATTATAATAAAAAAGAAGCGCTAAGCCACAAGGGCTATACAGCGCTGCAGAGACACGTGCAACATTTGGGTATCTTTATTTGTAATTGTTTTACCATTCAGTGGCTTTATCAATATAAGGACATAATGTGAAGACTAGTTGCTAGCGCACACAGCTCACACTGAGGTCCGAGGGTCGATCTCCGGTACGGATGGAAACATGGACAGCAGGTGCCTTAAGGCACCTGCTGTCCATGTTCACCTTTCAGTAAAATAGGTACTTGGGTGTTAGTCGACTGGTGTGGGTCGCATCCTGGGGACAAAATTGACCAATTTGCCCGAAGTGCTCTGCATAGCAAGGGGTTTTCTATATACTAGTATGTCATTGATGTCAACTAGGTCTGTATACCTTGTACATGTACTTGTAGAATTAAATATTATTATTATGAAGGTAATCAGTCCCTCAGCCTTGGAGTTGAAGAGCACCATAGTCTTGAAGACTACGATGCTCTTCAACTCCAAGGCTGAGGGACTGATTACCTCCTCTTTTGTATATAGTTCTAGCCTTCACATTATATCCATGCATTGTACTGATAAAAGCCACTGGATAGCGAAATGTATACAAATAAAGATAACCAAATTTTGCATATGTCTAATTCTATATCTTTCTAGTGTTGAATGACCCAGATTGAGTTAGCGCTTTCTGTGAATGTACTCCTCCCTCTTTCTGCCCACACTTCCCAAGCTGTACTATTAACTCCGTGCGTCCTTGGTGTTTGTACCGCCGCGTCACCATCTGGAGAAGACCCGGGCCGGAAGTACCGGCGAATCATCAAGAAGAAGAAGAAGAAGGTGTTTGTACAGTCTTGGCTTGCTTCACCAACACTCAGACACTAGCGCAGTGCTAGCTACCTATTGAACATGAGTGCTCACATGGCTGAGGCTCAGGCTATACGTATATCTACTTTGTACCATATTCACGACCTCCTCCCCTACTCCAGTACCCCATTGCAACTCCACCCCCTTTCATCTTCACCCTCTTTAATTTCTCCCCCCCCCATCTTTCCACCTCTCCACCACCGCCCCCTACCACTCCTCCGCCCCCTTCCACAACCCCCTTCCATTGCTCTCCCACCCCTCCACCGCCGCCTTCCACCTCCCCTCTGTCCCACCTTTTTCCATTTTTTTTTTATCTCCCGTCCCCGGTCACTGTTCTTGCCGCACCATAAGCTCCACCTGATTTTTGGGTCACGTGAGTCAGCTGAGGAAGCTATGTTAAGAGTCATTACAGCCTTAAAACTCTTATTGCATCGTATCGTAACTAGCGTCTTTAGCAGCAGCTGGTTCACTGGGGTAAACCGGTTCACTGGGGTCAACCGGTCCAATGGGGGTCAACCGGTCCACTGGGGGTCAACTGGTTCGCTGGGGTCAGTTCACTGGGATCAGCTGGCGCACTAGTCACATATTATATACTGTTGGGTGCTGTTCTTCAGCCGGCTCAGTGTTGAGATAGAATTTGACCTTCAAATAGAATAGGCTTATCAGAACCTATGTTTAATAGTAATATATATTGTTGGAAGCTTCGTAATACATATCTGAGGAACCTGACGTAATTCATATCTTAAAAGAACCTATCGTAATACGTATCGTGTCAGCTTATTGTAATTCATCCTACTGTCTATCTGGATATCCTATCGTAATATATATTTTGAGGTTTAGCGCTAAGTTCTGATTGTAATAATAATATGTATCTTGAAATAAGTTATCGTATGTATCGAAACAGCGCTGCAAGATAGCCACGCACATAGCTAAAAAATATACAAGGTCGTATGAGAAAAAAAATCGGTGAGGTAGAGAGTAATGCTTTACTTGTCACATCATACAGCTGTATCACCCAGAAAGAAAATGAATGGCCAGTACACAGGTGGTAGTATAAAGACACATCAAAGAAACTGTTTTACTAACACGTTTCGCCCCTACTGGGTGAAACAATTTTTTTTTGCCAAGTTTTACCAACAACCCAGACGTGTTTACTCGGGAGTAACTTGGTGGTAAAGCAAATAAAGAACACCTGAAATGAAATGTTTACCAAATAAAGCAAGATTTTGCCACTTTGGTGAGGTAAAGCCGTGCGTTGAGTTAACTGCATCAGTTCCTTTAAAAGATAAATTACCCCTTCCCAAGAGTGGTTTAACAAACAATTAAAGTGAAGGTTTGTTTCCATTTGCTGTAGTAGGTAGTCATACACATATTGCCATTTTTTTTTATTTCAAAAGTTCAAGGACATATATTTTTCCAAGAACATTACACGGATTTTAAATACGCGTGATTACCCTTCTGTATATTTTGATGAACACATTTGTGCATATTGATAACTAAGGTTTTTGTTGCTGGAAAAAGGCTGAAGAAAAAAGTTACCCATGTAAAATTAATGCGAGGAAAGTAGAGTATGTGAGGAAGAAAAGTGGTGAAGGTGCGCAGAAGAGCAAGTGAGAGAACCTGCCACGTGTCAAAATTTCCTGTAAAAATTATTTTTTTTTGAGAAATGAATAAGTAAAATAGAATATGGTGAGATGCTGGCTAATACGATAGGGATGTAGGACACTTGAAGTATTTGTTGGCTGTACATGAAGGAATAGAGGGAATTTCATACTACTTATACAAGGAGAAATGCGATTTATTTGAATAAGTGAAGATCCAGACTAGAACACGACGGGAATAGAGAAATTAGGTTGAAAGTGAGAGGGGGGAAAGAGCACAGCAGGGGTTGATGGGGTAAAGAATGGAGAGAAAAACAAGTGGGGATAGTGTTGGCAGTGGTTAGTGTTCAAATTTGGAAGGGAAAGTATATGCCAAAATTCTTAGGTTTCCCAAGAAGGGGAATGCCTACAGTGAATCTCTGCCGGATTTATATTTTTTCCAGCCTTTCTTAATGTTAACCATTTGAGTTCCTAACTGACGTGGATTATTTTAACTAATTGATAGTAGTAATTTTGTGTGTACTAATTAGTGTGATTGGTTATTAGTTTTGAGGGTTATTTTATGCTTGTGTTGTATGTCTAACTATCCATATCCTTTTATTGACAAGAAGTGCTAAAGGAACTAATGGGTTCAAGTTCAGTGTGAGTATTAAGTGCCACGTAAGTTCTCCCGTCTTCTAATAACATGTTTATTTTTTCACTATAATCTACCTTGTCCATAATTACTATCGCATTTGCTTTGTCTATAATCTACCTTTGTCCATAATTACTATTGCAAATGCGATAGTAATTATGGATAAGGTAGATTATAGTTGAAAAATGAACATGTTATTAGAAGACGGGAGAACTTGCATGCCTCTTAAGCCTTCATTTCCTGCAGCTCAGGTTCTGCGCAATAGCATGTTTTACGTGCCTCTGAAAATGAACAATAATTTTTTTTGATAGGTCCTGTGCTGCGCATAAGCCATCCGTCATATTTAATTGCATTATTTTGTGGCAACTATCCGGAAATGTAGGTTAATCAAGGTTAAGGTAACCAAACCTTACCGAAAATGACAATTATTAAAATTTCCATGCAATTCAAGCATGCAGAAATGTAGTGCAGCAGTTCGTGTCTAACTGCTGCAGTAATGGGAGAACACGTCGATTGAGTACAGCTTTTCCGGTCGACCTCGTGAACTTTTATGTCTTAGTAAACTGAAGCTCGGAATGCTTATAAAACTCATTGTCACTTTTATAACAAATCGGAATTAGAACTACCTTATCTTCTTCGGAATTAGAACTACCTTATCTTCTTCGGAATTAGAACTACCTTATCTTCTTCGGAATTAGAATTACCTTATCTTCTTCGGAATTAGAACTACCTTATCTTCTTCGGATCAAAGTTGACTGATTCCAGTTTCTCAGGAGCTGTATAACCCCTACGGGTTTAGCTCTTCGCCATGGATGTAATTTATTCTGATCTGAGATGTTTGGGTAATGACAGATCATACGTTGCCTGCAGTACTTGATCAAGCTTGATCACTTTGACTTATTATTTTCATGTTTAATGTCTGGTAAAAGTCACACGTACACTGTGACAGTATAAAACATACGTACACTGTGACAGTATAAAACATACGTACTCTGTGACAGTATAAAACATACGTACACTGTGACAGTATAAAACATACGTACACTGTGACAGTATAAAAGATACGTACACTGTGACAGTATAAAAGATACGTACACTGTGACAGTATAAAAGATACGTACACTGTGACAGTATAAAAGATGCGTACACTGACAGTATAAAAGATACGTACACTGTGACAGTATAAAAGATACGTACACTGTGACAGTATAAAAGATACGTACACTGTGACAGTATAAAGATGCGTACACTGACAGCATAAAATACGTACACTGTGACAGTATAAAAGATACGTACACTGTGACAGTATAAGAGACACACGTACACTGTGACAGTAAAAAAGATACGTACACTGTGACAGTATAAAAGATACGTACACTGTGACAGTGTAAAAGGTAGACACGTACACTGTGACTATAAAAGATACGTACACTGTGACAGTATAAAAGACACACACGTACACTGTGACAGTATAAAAGACACACACGTACACTGTGACAGTATAAAAGATACGTACACTGACAATATAAAAGATACACACGTACACTGTGACAGTATAAAAGATACGTACACTGTGACAGTATAAAAGATGCACACGTACACTGTGACAGTATAAAAGACACACACGTACACTGTGACAGTATAAAAGATACGTACACTGACAATATAAAAGATACACACGTACACTGTGACAGTATAAAAGATGCACACGTACACTGTGACAGTATAAAAGATACACACGTACACTGTGACAGTATAAGACACACTACACTGTGACAGTATAAAAGATACGTACACTGTGACAGTATAAAAGATACGTACACTGTGACAGTATAAAAGACACACACGTACACTGTGACAGTATAAAAGATACGTACACTGTGACAGTATAAAAGACACACACGTACACTGTGACAGTATAAAAGATACACACATACACTGTGACAGTATAAAAGATACGTACACTGTGACAGTATAAAAGACACACGTACACTGTGACAGTATAAAAGATACGTACACTGTGACAGTATAAAAGATACGTACACTGTGACAGTATAAAAGATACACACGTACACTGTGGCAGTATAAAAGATACGTACACTGTGACAGTATAAAAGATACACACGTACACTGTGGCAGTATAAAAGATACGTACACTGTGACAGTATAAAAGATACACACGTACACTGTGGCAGTATAAAAGATATGAACACTGTGACAGTATAAAAGATACACACGTACACTGTGGCAGTATAAAAGATACGTACACTGTGACAGTATAAAAGATACACACGTACACTGTGACAGTATAAAAGATACGTACACTGTGGCAGTATAAAAGATACACACGTACACTGTGGCAGTATAAAAGATACACACGTACACTGTGACAGTATAAAAGATACACACGTACACTGTGACAGTATAAAAGATACGTACACTGTGACAGTATAAAAGATACACACGTACACTGTGACAGTATAAAAGATACGTACACTGTGGCAGTATAAAATATACACACGTACACTGTGACAGTATAAAAGATACACACGTACACTGTGACAGTATAAAAGATACACACGTACACTGTGACAGTATAAAAGATACACACGTACACTGACAGTATAAAAGGTACACACGTACATTGTGACAGTATAAAAGATACGTACACTGTGACAGTATAAAAGATACGTACACTGTGACAGTATAAAAGATACGTACACTGTGACAGTATAAAAGATACACACGTACACTGTGACAGTATAAAGGATACGTACACTGTGACAGTATAAAAGATACGTACACTGTGACAGTATAAAAGATACACACGTACACTGTGACAGTATAAAAGATGCACACGTACACTGTGACAGTATAAAAGATACACACGTACACTGTGACAGTATAAAAGATACACACGTACACTGTGACAGTATAAAAGATACACACGTACACTGTGACAGTATAAAAGATACACAAGTACACTGTGACAGTATAAAAGATACACACGTACACTGTGACAGTATAAAAGATACACACGTACACTGTGACAGTATAAAAGATACACACGTACACTGTGACAGTATAAAAGATACACACGTACACTGTGACAGTATAAAAGATACACACGTACACTGTGACAGTATAAAAGATACACACGTACACTGTGACAGTATAAAAGATACACACGTACACTGTGACAGTATAAAAGATACACACGTACACTGTGACAGTATAAAAGATACACACGTACGCTGTGACAGTATAAAAGATACACACGTACACTGTGACAGTATAAAAGATACACACGTACACTGTGACAGTATAAAAGATGAAGATTGAGACACTTATGCAACATATGGGAATCTTTATTGAAGAAACGTTTCACCACACAGTGGCTTCATCAGTCCAATACAAATCAGAAGGGTGTAAGGAGAGTAGTAGTTTGAGGTAATCAGTCCCTCAGCCTGGAGTCGATGTGTTCAGTCCATCAGTCTTGTAGAAAGTACAGCATAGGGCCGTAGACCCCGCCTTCTCCTGCTTCGCCTCACCTGACTACAGTATATAAGCTACTTCTACGGCCCTATGCTGTACTTTCTACACGACTGATGGACTGAACACATCGACTCCAGGCTGAGGGACTGATTACCTCAAACTACTACTCTCCTTACACCCTTCTGATTTGTAATGGACTGATGAAGCCACTGTGTCGTGAAACGTTTCTTCAATAAAGACTCCCATAAATTGCACAAGTGTATCAATCTTCAACTTGTCGGTTTTAAACCATTTATCACAGTATAAAAGATACACGTACATACACTGTGACAGTATAAAAGATACTCACACGTACACTGACAGTATAAAACATACACACGTACACTGACAGTATAAAACATACACACGTACACTGACAGTATAAAAGATACACGCACACTGACAGTATAAAAGATACACGTACACTGACAGTATAAAACATACACACGTACAGTGACAGTATAAAAGCAACTGAAAAAATGTTAACTGTGGTCAAAACATGATTTTTTATTAATTTTTATTTTTCATGGACGCTTTAAGTTTTTTTTACTGTGGTACTGTAATTTTTTTTTAAATCCACAGACTTGTGTATATGGGGAGCATTGAGGTGCCTGAGTCTTTCTCATGAGGGTTAGTTATATTTGCTTAGTAGAGTGAAGTCATTTTGCACACTATAATCCCGTTGTAATGTAGCTACCTGACAAAATATGGATACAACCACGCCTCGGATATTTTTATATTTAGTAATGTAATGGTCTCTGTGTGTGTGTATAGGAGTAGTATAGGTGCTGTATGTCGGGGTGATAGTGGCTGACATCAATGTCGTACAGATGTGTAGTAATTAACAGCTTCGGTGTATTGGTGTGCTGTTGGAGTGATTCTGCATCCGAGGTTTACAGTGAAAAGACGGGGGCCAGGAGCTTCGAATCGACCCCTGCAACCACAAATACGTGAGTACTAGTGTGAGTGAAGACTAGTTTGACACTGGGTGAGGGGAAGGCAGGAGGAGGCTTAGTCTGCCCGCATCACCAGCGCCGTGTTAAGGGGGATAGTCTGGGGTATGACAAGGTGACGGTCGACGTTAATGCAAGCTTTGGCCAGTGGTGACGGTAGTGGGATGGGGGAGGGGCTGTTAGTATTTGGTGGAAGTGGGTAGAGTATTTGATGGGTAGGTGTGTTAGGTGTATGATGCCAGGCTAGTGCGGTATATCACTCAACCATTCCACCCCCCACCCCCCTCCTCAAGCTGGGATGCATTTACGTGGTGGGGAGATGCCATGTATTGTTTGGAAGATACTATTGTCTCTCGAAGCACACTCAATGAACGAAGAGCCCAGGGTTATCTTTGCTATAAATTACAAGAATATTTTCTCGTTCGTCTAAATTTGTGTTGTATAATCTCAACAAGTTCAGCGCGTAGTTATGAATCAAATGCATCTCGCCATTCATCTCACGCAGTGCTTGTACTCTCCCGACCGTCCAGCTAGACCCTTTGTTACATTCATGCCCGTGTTTGTTATTGTATTCGTCTGGTAAAGTCCCCTAATATGAGGTTTTGTGATAAGATGATCTATTCAGCGGTGCCATTGACCCTATAATAGGGGCACGATGATCCGTCCAGTGGTACCATGGACCTTATAAAACAGGCGCATCAAGAAGGAACCATTTGCATGTGCTACTGCATTATTCGCTGGTATTTATTGGCACACACTATTAAGACCAAGTAATTATTTCTCTATATATGTAAATATTTTAAGATGTCTCCCCTAGAATTTGTTCGTTTTGTCAGTTATGTTGCTTTTGGCTCTTCTAGATCATGTGTGTAAATGATGAACAACAAAGTGCTCAGTACTGACCATTTTGGAACACCACTGGTGACTGGGCCACTTTGTGATTTCTTCCCATTTTTTAAAACTGTTGCCCTTGTTGGCCATGCCTCGAACTAGGAGAGAATTTCTTCAAGAACGCTGAGGTCACTATTTCAGTAGTCTCTTGTGTCACTCCAACGAAGGACTTCAGATCAAGTGTCGTACGCTATTATTGTCGGGTGAATGGTTCAGAGAACCGACAAGTTGATAAATTAGACACATGTGCAACACTTGGGTGCCTTTGAATAATTGAGACACTTATGCAACATATGGGAATCTTTACTGAAGAAACGTTTCGCCACACAGTGGCTTCATCAATCCAATACAAAGCAGGAAGGTATAAGGAGAGGAGGAGTTTGAGGTAATCAGTCCCTTTGGATGAAGACCTACTTACACTAGTGGATGGTCCCATTGTGATCCTGCCGCCTCGTGCTTCGACTCATCTGACTGCAGTATATAAGCCACCTCTGGCCTTTTGCTGTACTTCTACAAGAGTGATGGACTGAACACATCGATTCCAGGCTGAGGGACTATTACCTCAAACTCCTCCTCTCCTTATACCTTCCTGCTTTGTATTGGACTGATGAAGCCACTGTGTGGCGAAACGTTTCTTCAATTAAGATTCCCATATGCTGCATAAGTGTCTCAATTCTTCAACTTGTCGGTTTTCAAAACTATTCATCACTTGGGTATCTTCAATTAGGAAACGCTTCGCCACACAGTGGCTTCATCAGTCCATACAAAGGAGAATGGTGAAGAACAGGAGTAGTTTGAGGTAATCAGTCCCTCAGCCTTGAGTCGATATAATCAGTCCATCAATGTGTGTGGCGAAACGTTTCCTCATTAAAGATACCCAAGCGTTGCACATGTATCTAGTTTATTAACTTGTCGGTTCTCTGAACCATTTATCTTCATTCCTGTCAGACACAGCATCATCTTGGGATCTTAATACAGGGAATTCTTCACCTGCCTAACCTTTACGCATGACCTTTCACATATGGATTTGTCAAGTGTGATACCATCTACGACTGCTTCACCTCACCTGTCTACAGTATATAAGCCACTTCTTCCCACATATGCTGTATTCTTTTCAAGATTGATGGATTGATCACATAGATTCAAGGCTGAGGGGCTGATTACCTCAAACTACTACTGTTCTTCACCATTCTCCTTTGTATGGACTGATGAAACGACTGTGTGGCGAAATGTTTCCTCATTAAAGATACCCAAGTGTGGCACATGTGTCTAATTTATCAACTACTATTGTCTACGGCTTTATATTCCTTGCATTTATCACACTTTTTTTCTTTAACACGTGTCTAATAATGATTGTAAAAATAAACATGTTAAATATTTTGAAGATTTTGAGTTTTCCACCACAGGCATCTCGGATGCATCACTTAGTCCATTCTGGTCTGATTATTGAAAGTCTGCAACCTTAGTTTAATTTACTCACGAAAGCGTAATAATGCGACTGTAAACAACTCATGAGACAAACATTTTCAAGGGAATATTGAGATGAATAGAGTTAAGATTGCAATTTCAAAGCTCTTCCCCGACCTTGAGATCATTTATCAGGATTTCCTTGTTGGCCAGAACCAGGTCAAGCAGGTTGTTCCTTCTCCTTGGTTCAGTCACAGGAGGCGTTATAAACCAGCCCTTATTTATAACGTGGAGACTAGCTTGTCATAGGTAGAAACAGTGGGATCACTGGTAGCAACAGCAGCACCAGTAGAAGCGTCACGACTTAACAGCAGTAGCAGTAACGCCAACAGAACCTGTGGAAGTAATTCTACGAATAGTACCAGAAACATCGCTTCTGTCAAAATTAGCAACAACAGTAAAAGAAACAGCGCCAGTTGAGGTAGCACTAAGTGCAGCAGCAGCAGCAGCATCACGAATGGAAGCAACACAAGTAGCACTGCTAGCAGTAGCAGGGCTGGTAACAGTTGTAGCATCACTACTACTAGCAGCAGCAGTAACATCACTGCTAGCAGCAGTAGTAACAGTAACATCACTACTAGCAGAAGTAGCATCACTGGTAGCAGCAGCAGTGGTATCACTAGCAGCAGCAGCAGCAGTAGCATTACTAGCAGCAACAGTATCATAACTAGCAGGAGCATTAGCATCACTAGCAGAAGCAACAGTAGCATAACTACTGGCAGCAACAGCAGCAACATTGAAGAGTAAGCAACAACCCACTAAATGTTTGAGGGTCGTGGGAGAAAGTGAAGTTGTGCGGGTCTGCCCACAATCTTTCTATTACTGTGGAATAAAGGCGCACATTTGCTGGTTTAAGGTGTGTGTTCACTATGGGCACTCTCCTTGAGTGGTGATTGTGGCCTCCTAATGACCTGGCAATGTTTGTCTTCGGTGTCACCGCCCAGGTGAAGGTTGCTACTGCCACAGGTGTGGCGTTGTGGAATTTTCCTAGGTAAATTCAGTTTTAATGTTTAGGACTGTCCAAGCTATGTAACACTATCCGTATTTTATGCTGTGTGGTAATTTCCATAGCGGGTGTTGTGTGCCACTGCCCGTAGTTGGTGTTGTGTGCCACTGCCCGTAGTTGGTGTTGTGTGGTAGTGTCCAGGCTGTATGGCAGTGTCCAGTGTGGGCGTTGCGTGACTGTGTGGCGCAGAGTGGGTTTACACCCCGGCGAGTAACAAGCCCTTCGTTACAGCCAGTCTGGCCCAGGTGCTGCTGCTGAAACTGCAAACTTGAAGCTGAAGTACACGTACGCTGCGCACACCACACGCTGCGCACACCACACGCTGCGCACACCACACGCTGCACACACCACACGTTGCACACACACCACACGTTGCACACACACCACACGTTGCACACACACCACACGTTGCACACACACCACACGCTGCACACACACCACACGTTGCACACACACCACACGTTGCACACACACCACACGTTGCACACACACCACACGCTGCACACACACCACACGCTGCACACACACCACACGCTGCACACACACCACACGCTGCACACACACCACACGCTGCGCACACCACACGCTGCACACACCACACGCTGCACACACCACACGCTGCACACACACCACACGCTGCACACACACCACAAGCTGCACACACCACACGCTGCACACACCACACGTTGCACACACACCACACGCTGCACACACACCACAAGCTGCACACACACCACACGCTGCACACACACCACACGCTGCACACGCTGCACACACACCACACGCTGCACACACACCACACGCTGCACACACACCACACGCTGCACACACACCACAAGCTGCACACACACCACACGCTGCACACACACCACACGCTGCACGCACACCACACGCTGCACACACGCCACACGCCACACGCTGCACACACGCCACACGCTGCACACACGCCACACGCTGCACACACGCCACACGCTGCACACACGCCACACGCTGCACACACGCCACACGCTGCACACACTCCACACGCTGCACACACGCCACACGCTGCACACACGCCACACGCTGCACACACGCCACACGCTGCACACACGCCACACGCTGCACACACACCACACGCTGCACACACACCACACGCTGCACACACACCACACGCTGCACACACGCCACACGCTGCACACACGCCACACGCTGCACACAAGCCACACGCTGCACACACGCCACACGCTGCACACACGCCACACGCTGCACACACGCCACACGCTGCACACACGCCACACGCTGCACACACGCCACACGCAGCACACACGCTGCACACACACCACACGCTGCACACACACCACACGCTGCACACACACCACCCGCTGCACACACACCACCCGCTGCGCACACCACACGCTGCGCACACCACACGCTGCACACCCCACACGCTGCGCACACCACACGCTGCACACACCACACGCTGCACACACCGCACGCTGCGCACACCGCACGCTGCACACACCACACGCTGCACACACCGCACGCTGCACACACCGCACGCTGCGCACACCACACACACCGCGCGCGCGCGCGCGCGCACACACACACACACACACACACACACACACACACACACACACACACACACACACACACACACACACACACACACACACACACACACACACCAAAAACTGGAGGACCAAGCAGGGATAACAGGGAAGGCACTACAATGGATCAGGGAATACTTGTCAGGAAGACAGCAGCGAGTAATGGTACGTGGCGAGGTGTCAGAGTGGGCACCTGTGACCAGCGGGGTCCCACAGGGGTCAGTCCTAGAACCAGGGCTGTTTCTGGCATTTGTGAACGACATGACGGAAGGAATAAACTCCGAGGTGTCCCAGTTTGCAAATGACGTGAAGTTGGTGAGAAGAATTTATTCGATCGAAGACCAGGCAGAACTACAAAGGGATCTGGACAGGCTGCAGACCTGGTCCAGCAGTTGGCTCCTGAAGTTCAATCCCACCAAGTGCAAAGTCATGAAGATTGGGGAAGGGCAAAGAAGACCGCAGACGGAGTACAGTCTAGGGGGCCAGAGACTACAGACCTCACTCAAGGAAAAAGATCTTTGGGTGAGTATAACACCAGGTACATCTCCTGAAGCGCACATCAACCAAATAACTGCTGCAGCATATGGGCGCCTGGCAAACCTCAGAACAGCATTCCGACATCTTAATAAGGAATCGTTCAGGACCCTGTACACCGTATACGTTAGGCCCATATTGGAGTATGCGGCACCAGTTTGGAACCCACACCTAGCCAAGCACGTAAAGAAACTAGAGAAAGTGCAAAGGTTTGCAACAAGACTAGTCCCAGAGCTAAGAGGTATGTCCTACGAGGAGAGGTTAAGGAAAATCAACCTGACGACACTGGAGGACAGGAGAGATAAGGAGGACATGATAACGACTTACAAAATACTGAGAGGAATTGACAAGGTGGACAAAGACAGGATGTTCCAGAGACTGGACACAGCAACAAGGGGACACAGTTGGAAGTTGAAGACACAGATGAATCACAGGGATGTTAGGAAGTATTTCTTCAGCCACAGAGTAGTCAGGAAGTGGAATAGTTTGGGAAGCGATGTAGTGGAGGCAAGATCCATACATAGCTTTAAGCAGAGGTATGATAAAGCTCACGGTTCAGGGAGAGTGACCTAGTAGCGATCAGTGAAGAGGCGGGGCCAGGTGAGTACAACTAGGTGAGTACACACACATCACACACACATCACACACACATCACACACACATCACACACATCACACACACATCACACACACATCACACACACATCACACACACATCACACACACATCACACACGCATCACACACACATCACACAATCACACACACATCACACACACATCACACACACATCACACACACATCACACACACATCACTCAATCACACACACATCACACAATCACACACACATCACACACACATCACACACACACACACACATCACACACGCACATCATACACATCACACACATCACACACACACATCACACACACACATCACACACACACATCACACACACACATCACACACACACATCACACACTCACACATCACACACTCACACATCACACACTCACACATCACACACTCACACATCACACACTCACACATCACACACACACACATCACACACACACACATCACACACACAGACACATCACACACACACACACATCACACACACACACATCACATACACACACATCACACACACACACACATCACACACACACACATCACACACACACATCACACACACACACAACACACACACACATCACACACATCACACACACACATCACACACACACATCACACACACACATCACACACACACATCACACACACACACACATCACACACACCACACACAATCACACACACACACCACACACACACATCACACACACACACACACACACACCACAACTTGTGCCTAGAACAGATTAACTTGGTGGCACTCGATGTATGCACAAGACTTATTCCTCTAAGAAAAAGGAGGAGTAGATGTAAAATAGAAAGAGACAGGCGCTCTCTTTACAGGCGACGGAAAAGAATAACAGAGCGGCTAAAAGAGGTCAATCTATCTGAAATGCGTAGGGAGACACTGGTCAGAGAAATAGCAAACATCGAACTTAAGCTAAAGGAATCTTATAGGAGTCAGGAATCGCGGGAAGAACTAAAAGCCATAAATGAAATCGAAAGAAACCCAAAGTATTTCTTCTCCTATGCCAAATCAAAGTCGAGAACAACGTCCAGTATTGGGCCCTTACTTAAACAAGATGGGTCCTACACAGATGACAGCAAGGAAATGAGTGAGCTACTCAAGTCCCAATATGACTCAGTTTTTAGCAAGCCACTAACCAGACTGAGAGTCGAAGATCAAAATGAATTTTTTATGAGAGAGCCACAGAATTTGGTTAACACAAGCCTATCTGATGTTATCCTGACGCCAAATGACTTCGAACAGGCAATAAATGAGATGCCCATGCACGCTGCCCCAGGGCCAGACTCGTGGAACTCCGTGTTCATCAAGAACTGCAAGAAGCCCCTATCACGAGCCTTTACCATCCTATGGAGAGGGAGCATGGACACGGGGGTCGTCCCACAGTTACTAAAAACAACAGACATAGCCCCACTCCACAAAGGGGGCAGTAAAGCAACAGCAAAGAACTACAGACCGATAGCACTAACATCCCATATCATAAAAATCATTGAAAGAGTCCTAAGAAGCAAGATCACCACCCATCTAGAAACCCATCAGTTACACAACCCAGGGCAACATGGGTTTAGAACAGGTCGCTCCTGTCTGTCTCAACTATTGGATCACTACGACAAGGTCCTAGATGCACTAGAAGACAAAAATAATGCAGATGTAATATATACAGACTTTGCAAAAGCCTTCGACAAGTGTGACCATGGCGTAATAGCGCACAAAATGCGTGCTAAAGGAACAACAGGAAAAATCGGTCGATGGATCTATAATTTCCTCACTAACAGAACACAGAGAGTAGTAGTCAACAGTAAAGTCCGAGGCAGTCACGGTGAAAAGCTCTGTTCCACAAGGCACAGTACTCGCTCCCATCTTGTTCCTCATCCTCATATCTGACATAGACAAGGATGTCAGCCACAGCACCGTGTCTTCCTTTGCAGATGACACCCGAATCTACATGACAGTGTCTTCCATTGCAGACACTGCAAGGCTCCAGGCGGACATAAACCAAATCTTTCAGTGGGCTGCAGAAAACAATATGAAGTTCAACGATGAGAAATTTCAATTACTCAGATATGGTAAACACGAGGAAATTAAATCCTCATCAGAGTACAAAACAAATTCTGGCCACAAAATAGAGCGAAACACCAACGTCAAAGACCTGGGAGTGATCATGTCGGAGGATCTCACCTT
>NC_091295.1:25646419-25741419 GCF_038502225.1 Cherax quadricarinatus | reverse complement strand
ACACACACACACACCTGGTACGTGATGAGGTATCACAGTGGGCACCTGTGACGAGCGGGGTCCCACATCGGTCGGTCCTAGGACTATTGCTATTTTTGGTATTTGTGAATGACATGATGGAAGGGATAGACTCTGAGGTGTCCCTGTTCGCAGATGGTGTGAAGTTAATGAGGAAAATTAAATCAGATGAGGATCAGGCAGGACTACGAAGAGACCTGGACAGGCTGGACACGTGGTCCAGCATCTGGCTTCTCGAATTCAACCCAGCCAAATGCAAAGTCATGAAGTTCCGGAGAAGGGCAAAGAAGACCGAAAACAGAGTATAGGCTAGGTGGCCAACGACTGCAAACCTTGCTCAAGGAGAAAGATCTTTGCGTGAGTATAACACCGAACACGTCTCCGGAAGCATACATCAACCAGATAACTGCTGCAGCATATGGGCGCCTGGCAAACCTGAGATTAGCGTTCCGATACCTAAGTAAGGAATCTTTCAAGACACTGTACACCGTGTACGTTAGGCCCATTACTGGAGTATGCAGCACCTGTTTGGAACCCACACCTGGTCAAGCACGTTAAGAAATTAGTGAAAGTGCAAAGTTTTGCGACAAGGTTAGTATCAGAGCTAAGGGGAATGTCCTATGAAGAAAGGTTGAGGGAAATCGGCCTGACGACACTGGAGGACAGGAGGGATTGGGGAGACATGATAACGACATACAAAATACTGCATGGAATAGACAAGGTGGACAGAGACAAGATGTTTCAGAGAGGGGACACGGAAACAAGGGGTCACTCTTGGAAGTTGAAGACTCAGATGAGTCACAGGGATGTTAGGAAGCAGTTCTTCAGTCATAGAGTGGTCAGGAAGTGGAACAGTCTGGCGAGCGATATAATGGAGGCAGGAACCATACATAGCTTTAAGACGAGGTATGGTAAAGCTCATGGAGCAGGGAGAGAGAGGACCAAGTAGCGTTCAGTAAAGAGGCGGGGCCAGGAGCTGAGTCTCGACCCCTGCAACTACAATTAGGTGAGTACACACACTCACACATTCCAATTACCAATTGGTAGTTGATGAGGCCCTGATCCATCGGGAGGCCTGCCCATGGACCGGTCCGCGGGGGCGTTGATCCCCGGAATACCGTCCAGGTAGACTCCACGTGTTCTATTTGCTTCACTTTTGGACTAGTGATTCTATTTTATACTCTTGGTATTTTAGTTCTAGTGTATCTGTAATTTTCATTGAATCTCTCACTTTTGTTCTCTAATTATTTTACTTTTGATAATTGTAATTTTTAACTTAGTAAAATTCAGTCGAAATATTTTTTTTTTCGTCTATTACAAGAAAGGAAGTTGCTGCCAGTTAACAGTTTTATTTCTAAAATGTAAATTTCGATCCTCTCACTTGTATCGCTGTGAAAGGAACTATTTCATTTTAAGTTATCCTGCAAACCTGACATTTCTGCAGTTGCGAAAGTGCTTTTAAAAGTTGCAGTTCTTTGCAGCCTCAGTCAATATTTAACTTTTCTTCAGCTCTACGTCTCGCTCGTCCTTGGTGTGATACAATAATTTCAGTGGAGTCCATTATTGGTGTAACATTTCACCCTCGGGTGGACTTTTTCAAGAACATACGTATACCAAGTAAATAAAGTTTACATGTAGGAGAAACTTTGTAACAGTTTAGACTTCACTGCAATTAATGTCTTTATCACCACTTTTCGGTGTTGCGCCTCTAGTTTGCAACTCAGTCGATCTTGTTTTGAATACTTAGCTCTCGCATCTCAGGCAGCTTCTTCCTCTACCACCTTGTCTGCACCACCTTGTCTGGGAAAACATCACTTATACCACCCTGTCAGGAGGACCGCTGTCAGGTTGCCTACACAGTTGTACCCCTCCTTTGTATGCTCCTTTGCACCACTTCTTTTTGTAGACCCCTAACCTTGACTACTGCTTGGAATATCTTGTATAATCACTCATAATGTAGTCGCAAAATTTTGGTCTTTTTCTTTTCCACTCGTGTGTTAGCGTGCGCGCGCAGTTATTTCGCTTGTTCCACCAAGTCAATACTAACGTCCACTTGGTACTTATAATCATCGGTAACCGCCCACACCACCACCAGTGTTTGTTTTAATTCACAGGATATAGTTCATCTTACTAGCAACTTTGACCCAACACTTGATAGGTTATGAGCACCCATCACAAAGAATGGGAAGAATGAATTCTTGATATATTTTTATCCCATAATTACAGTGGTCCCTCGTTGTTCGTAATTAATCCGTTCCTGGAGCCGTTACTATAAACGAAATTTACGATTTACGAATCAATTTTCCCAGTAAGAAATAATGTAAATACAATTAATCCGTTCCTGACACCCAGAAGTATTAAAACAAAAAAAATTTTAACATGAAATATGCATGTAGTACATAAACAATACAATGGGAAATGATGAATGAAACATTAACAGCATAACACTTACCTTTATTGGAGATTCTTCTTAGTGTATGGGAGACTGGAGGAGGAGAGAGAGTGGATTGTTTATAGTTTGGAAGGGGAATCCCCGTCCATCAACACCTCAGGTACCATTTGCTTTTCTGGGGTTGCTTCTCTTCTCTGTTTCTTAATGCCACTAGGACCACCTTGAGAGTCACTGGAGTCCTGTCTCACAAAATAACTGTGGAGAGAGCTCTGTTTCTGGCGTCTCTTTAACACTTCCCTAA
The DNA here is from genome assembly GCF_038502225.1 of Cherax quadricarinatus. Classification (NCBI taxonomy): domain Eukaryota; kingdom Metazoa; phylum Arthropoda; class Malacostraca; order Decapoda; family Parastacidae; genus Cherax; species Cherax quadricarinatus. Next base: position 25,738,708 of record NC_091295.1, on the reverse strand, counting down.
AATGGACCAAGACTTTGTCACTGTACATGTTGCCAACCTGGCTTGCAACAACCTTGTTAGGGTGATGTTTCTCCATAAAGCTTTCCATCTTACCCCACATAGTAAAAATCTCTTTAATTTCTGAAGAAGGCACCTTCTTCCATCTCTCTTCCTCCTCTGCAGCAAGATTCTGAGCTGCGATGTGTTGCTCTTCCTGCTGAAGCTCTTGCAGCTCCTCAGTGGTGAGCTCTTCATTGTGGTCTTCCACCAATTCTTCCACATCCTCCAAACTCACATCCAACCCCATGGAACTCACCAGTGCCACAATTGATTTTACAACAGACATAGGCTCATTAGGGTCAGTCCCAAATTCTTCAAAATCCCTCTTGTCGACACAATCTGGCCACAATTTTCTCCAGGCAGAGTTCAAAGTCCTGGTAGTCACTCCCTCGCAAGCCATACCTATAAGGGTTATGCAATGGAGGATGCTGAAGTGTTCTCTCCAAAATTCCCTTAAGGTCAAGTGAGTGTCTGTGATCACAGTCAAGCACCTGTGAAACATTGCTTTTGTGTAGAGTTTTTTAAAGTTTGCAATAACCTGCTGGTCCATGGGTTGGAGGAGAGGAGTGGTATTTGGGGGCAAGAACTTTACTGTGATGAACCCAAACTCCTCGAAAATTAGGTCATCCAAGTTTGGAGGATGAGCAGGTGCATTGTCCATTACTAGCAGGCACTTGAGATCCAATTTCTTTTCCAGGAGAAACTCCTTCACACTAGGGCCAAACACTTCATTGAACCACTCGACGAAAATTTCCCTCGTGACCCTTGCCTTACTATTAGATTTCCAAAACACACACAATTTACTCTTCATAACATTGTTTTTCCTGAACACACTGGGATTTTCAGAATGGTACACTAGTAATGGCTTCACTTTGAAATCCCCACTAGCATTAGCACAGAACATTAGCGTCAGCCTGTCTTTCATAGGCTTGTGTCCTGGCATTGCCTTTTCCTCTTGTGTAATGAAGGTCCTCTTTGGCATTTTCTTCCAAAAGAGGCCTGTTTCGTCACAATTGAACACTTGTTCAGGTTTCAGTCCTTCAGCCTCTATGTACTCCTGGAATTCATGCACATATTTTTCAGCCGCCTTGTGGTCCGAACTGGCAGCCTCACCATGCCTTACCACGCCTTACCACACTGTGTATGCCAGTACGGTTCTTAAATCTCTCAAACCAGCCTTCGCTGGCCTTAAATTCACTCACTTCACCACTATTTGCAGGCAATTTCTTTGCCAAATCTTCTTGCAACTGCCTAGCCTTTTCACAAATAAACGAAGTCATAAGAGTATCTCCTGCTAATTGTTTCTCATTTATCCACACCAATAATAACTTCTCAACCTCTTCCAGTACTGGTGATCTCATTTTTGTCAGCATAGTTACTCCCTTTGCAACAACAGCATCCTTTATTTCATTTTTCTTGGCCACTATGGAACATAAGGTTGTGTAGGGTTTCTTATACATCCTGGACAGTTCGGCCACACTTGTACCACTTTCATATTGTTCAATGATGGTTTTCTTAAATTCAATCGTATTTCTCACCTTCTTTACCACAGGCTTGGCACTAGGAGCTTTCTTTGGAGCCATGGTAGCTTATTTAGTACTTGCAAGCACTAAAATAAATGGAATATTATGAAATATTTCGCTGGAGCACGTGAGGGGACCTTCGCTCACTGGTAAACAATGCCAGACTGGCTGCCGCCCTGGCTCACGCCATGGGTACGCGTCCCGGACGAACTACGACTCGCAAGTCAACCTATGAAAAGCGAGTCCATGTTTATACGAAAATACCTCTATGATTGACGAATTTTACGATTGCCGGGAACTACGAAAAGCGGGGGACCACTGTATTTTCACATAGAATTCTACTCTTCGAAACATTAGTTTACACTTAAACACTATTAACATGGGGAAAGGGAACGCATTAATGACAATAGTAGCATGGGCACCTGCATGATAGTCTTCACAGTCAACCTAGATCAATCAAAGACTTCAACAAGAAAGAAGAGTCCATTGGTACATGGATCAGCGACCTCAGCTGCACTACTGAGAATGAATCGAGAATCTGAACACTTTAGAGTATTGAGAGTGAGCTCTTGTTTACACTTGTTTTGCATGAAGGCAGTGTATTGCGTTTTCTTGTAACATCCTCTAGGAAATCACCTTCCAGTTATACATTTTGATGACCAGTCTTACGTCTTGATAAATTACACACGTGCAACACTTGGGTATTTTTATTGAGGAAACGTTTCGCCACACAGTGGCTCCATCAGCCCATACAAAGGAGAACGGGGAAGAACAGGAGTAGTTTGAGGTAATCCGTCCCTCAGCTTGTGGCGAAACGTTTCCTCAATAAAGATACCCAAGTGTTGCACATGTGTCTAATTTATCAACTTGTCGGTTCTCTGAACCATTCATCTACAAGTCTCACGTCTTGTGACAGTACCACGTCATGGAGACATCTTATAGTGAGGCCAGACGCTTCCCTAGAATCCTGACTTGACCTAGACTCGCCTGACCAGAGATGTGTTAGCCTGTCACTGGTAAAACTAAGTGTGTTAGTGCTTGAGAATCCCTGTAGAGTGTGTGGTGACTTCAAATTTTGGAATAAATTCTTTCTCTCTATATCACACTGCTCTCACATCTGGGCAAGCTTTATCTACCAAATATGAAAAAAATTACATAAATACAGTATAATATGATCCTTGATAAAACCCGCTATGTGGGCGAAACGTTGCTAATAGAGCACGGCATTATACTGCATTTATCTCCACTATCATGTCGGTATTTTATACCATTGCCTCCATCTACCAAAGATCAAGACACATGTAAAACATGTGAGTATATTTTATATTAAACTGCTTACAAAAAAAATGTCACGTAATTTTCATCAAAGTAGCTGATATAAGTTTAGAAGGCAGCAATTATTTTGCTAAAGCTAAGTATATTGATTTCTTCCATAACTTTGCAAAGAAAAAAAATGATCATCATGAAATTAACATTTTTCTTTGTTTTTTTAAATAAAATTTAGACTTTTAGAGAGGTTAAGCAGGAAAATCTTTTTAGTCGTCGTCTTGAAACGCACATGAAACCTTAGTCGGCATGGTCATTAACTTATACTACTAATTGATAACGTTGAGACTACTTTTCCTGTTGGAACTAATGGTGGGCATTGTCTGGCATTAGTAAGTTATAGTAATTTTGGTGGGTGGCAGTTGTGGTGGTTGTGATAAGGGTAGTAACTTTGTCATTTGTGAAGGTTATGGTAAGTCTGGTGTGAGCCACACCAACACAGGGTGGCGCGCACTTGTCATTGATTACCTATACTGAAGAGTCCACACTACCCGCTGCTACCTCCCTCCCTCCCTCCCCCCCTACCCAGGCCAAGTCCACTTATTCCTCGCATACTGCTGATGTAACACTAGTTGGTGCACAACACAAACAGCTAATTAATTGTTTTGCCCTGACAGTTTTGCTGCTTTTTTACTACCTCATGAACACGTACGATGGCAGATAAATCATACAAACTTCTGCCTACATTTATTATACATTTATCTTTACTTTCCTAACTACCTTGTATTGGACTGATGAAGCCACTGTGTGGCGAAACGTTTCCTCAATAAAGATTCTCATATGTTGCTTAAGTCTCAATCTTCAACTTGTCGGTTTTCAAAACCATTCATCACAACTGTACTGTTATTGTTGTACATCAGTGTTGCCTCACTAGTGTACTGTTATTGTTGTACACCAGTGTTGCCTCACTAGTGTACTGTTATTGTTGTACACCAGTGTTGCCTCACTAGTGTACTGTTATTGTTGTACACCAGTGTTGCCTCACTGGTGTACTGTTATTGTTGTACACCAGTGTTGCCTCACTGGTGTACTGTTATTGTTGTACACCAGTGTTGCCTCACTGGTGTACTGTTATTGTTGTACACCAGTGTTGCCTCACTGGTGTACTGTTATTGTTGTACACCAGTGTTGCCTCACTGGTGTACTGTTATTGTTGTACACCAGTGTTGCCTCACTAGTGTACTGTTATTGTTGTACACCAGTGTTGCCTCACTGGTGTACTGTTATTGTTGTACACCAGTGTTGCCTCACTAGTGTACTGTTATTGTTGTACACCAGTGTTGCCTCACTAGTGTACTGTTATTGTTGTACACCAGTGTTGCCTCACTGGTGTACTGTTATTGTTGTACACCAGTGTTGCCTCACTGGTGTACTGTTATTGTTGTACACCAGTGTTGCCTCACTGGTGTACTGTTATTGTTGTACACCAGTGTTGCCTCACTGGTGTACTGTTATTGTTGTACACCAGTATTGCCTCACTAGTGTACTGTTATTGTTGTACACCAGTGTTGCCTCACTGGTGTACTGTTATTGTTGTACACCAGTGTTGCCTCACTGGTGTACTGTTATTGTTGTACACCAGTGTTGCCTCACTGGTGTACTGTTATTGTTGTACACCAGTGTTGCCTCACTGGTGTACTGTTATTGTTGTACACCAGTGTTGCCTCACTGGTGTACTGTTATTGTTGTACACCAGTGTTGCCTCACTGGTGTACTGTTATTGTTGTACACCAGTGTTGCCTCACTGGTGTACTGTTATTGTTGTACACCAGTGTTGCCTCACTGGTGTACTGTTATTGTTGTACACCAGTATTGCCTCACTAGTGTACTGTTATTGTTGTACACCAGTGTTGCCTCACTGGTGTACTGTTATTGTTGTACACCAGTGTTGCCTCACTGGTGTACTGTTATTGTTGTACACCAGTGTTGCCTCACTAGTGTACTGTTATTGTTGTACACCAGTGTTGCCTCACTAGTGTACTGTTATTGTTGTACACCAGTGTTGCCTCACTGGTGTACTGTTATTGTTGTACACCAGTGTTGCCTCACTGGTGTACTGTTATTGTTGTACACCAGTGTTGCCTCACTGGTGTACTGTTATTGTTGTACATCAGTGCTGCCTCACTGGTGTACTGTTATTGTTGTACACCAGTGTTGCCTCACTAGTGTACTGTTATTGTTGTACACCAGTGTTGCCTCACTGGTGTACTGTTATTGTTGTACACCAGTGTTGCCTCACTGGTGTACTGTTATTGTTGTACACCAGTGTTGCCTCACTGGTGTACTGTTATTGTTGTACACCAGTGTTGCCTCACTGGTGTACTGTTATTGTTGTACACCAGTGTTGCCTCACTGGTGTACTGTTATTGTTGTACACCAGTGTTGCCTCACTAGTGTACTGTTATTGTTGTACACCAGTATTGCCTCACTGGTGTACTGTTATTGTTGTACACCAGTGTTGCCTCACTGGTGTACTGTTGTACACCTTCTACCTCCCCCTCCCTCCTGCCTTCTTGCTAATTCTTCATTACTTTGGTAAACATGGGTTCACTGCTACATTCTCCTCCTCTCGCCCCGAACAAAACAGTGAAATACTTAACTTTTTTTTTTATTTTTACAACAAAAGCAGCATAAAATATAACCTAATTTTCCTTGGACGGGAGGGGGAGGAGGGACTTCTGAGGTGACCTCAAAATATCATTCATCATTACTAAGCTTCATTCTTGTCTTATCGAAGATACTTCCTTTTGAGGTACTAGTGAAGTAGAAATCACCTTTCTTCCACGTCTCCCTTTCCCCCTTCCCTCCCTTCCCTTCCTCCCTTCCCCTCCCTTCCCTTCCCCTCCCTTCCCTTCCTTCCCCTCCCTTCCCTTCCCCTCCCTTCCCTTCCCCTCCCTTCCCTTCCCTTCCCCTCCCTTCCCTTCCCCCCTTCCCTTCCCTTCCCCTCCCTTCCCCTCCCTTCCCTTCCCCTCCCTTCCCTCCCCTCCCTTCCCTTCCCTTCCCCTCCCTTCCCTTCCTTCCCCTCCCTTCCCTTCCCCTCCCTTCCCCTCCCTTCCCTTCCCCTCCCTTCCCTTCCCCTCCCTTCCCTTCCCCTCCTCCCACTTCACCACCGTCCTCACGACTAGGTTAGTTTATTCAGGTTCTTATATATGCTAACTTGTGTAGAACTTTACCAAGAATGACTTGTTAAAGACTGGTTACCTCTGCAATATTCGCTGTTTCTTCTACTTGGTTTCTTACAACATATGAAACAAGATGAATATATTTTTCTCTGTCAGTATTGGAAGGTTTTCCTGGAAGACTGAGGATTAGCGGGAGGAAAGCTCTTGTTGGCATGGTGTTCTCATCTGTATCAGTGTATTGGCTGGTGTCCAAGGCTGGCTGGCTGCTTGGCTGGCTGGCTGCTTGGCTGGCTGGCTGCTTGGCTGGCTGGCTGCTTGGCTGGCTGGCTGCTTGGCTGGCTGGCTGCTTGGCTGGCTGGCTGCTTGGCTGGCTGGCTGCTTGGCTGGCTGGCTGCTTGGCTGGCTGGCTGCTTGGCTGGCTGGCTGCTTGGCTGGCTGGCTGCTTGGCTGGCTGGCTGCTTGGCTGGCTGGCTGCTTGGCTGGCTGGCAGCTTGGCTGGCTGGCTGCTTGGCTGGCTGGCTGCTTGGCTGGCTGGCTGCTTGGCTGGCTGGCTGCTTGGCTGGCTGGCTGCTTGGCTGGCTGGCAGCTTGGCTGGCTGGCTGCTTGGCTGGCTGGCAGCTTGGCTGGCTGGCTGCTTGGCTGGCTGGCAGCTTGGCTGGCTGGCTGACTGGAGCGCTGCTTTCCAGAAGCAATATAAGCTTACACGATGTAACTCCCCTGCCCCCTTCCCCAACCATTTAATTCGCATCGCTCCCTCCCCCTCCCATTTACTCGGTATTGCTCCCCCACCTCTCCACTATTTGATTCGCATCTCCCCTCCCCAACACCATTTACTTCGCAGCTATTAAACCATTACAACAAAATTACGGAGGCTTTGGAACAACTCCAAAACGCAGATATGTCCTAAAGGGACTTAGTGAAGGCATTTGAAAACTGCGTTCATGGAGTGATACCATGACGTCACTAGGTGTAGCAGGAAAAGTAAAGCAGCCGAGCACCCCAAGACTGCATGCTTTGTTTCTCACATTCTAGATAAAGACATTAGCAACAGCTTCGTTTCATTATTTGAGAAGATGCAGAAATAAGCGTGAAAGGTAAATGATACGGAAAAAATGCAAGATGATGCAAGCAGTCTTCCAGTAGAAAGTGTGGAGAAATTTCATCTACTCAGCTTTGGAAAGAATGATTCCTAGGGTTGGTAACCAAGATTACCCCAAGAAAGCTAGTGTGGCTTCTTTCCATTGGGATCCTTTGGACTTCTTTCCCAGGATGCCAGCCACAACAGTCGGCTTGCATCTAGGTACCTACTTAATGCTAGCTGAACAAGGGCAATACGTGTAACGAAACATACCCCACGTATACATCCAAAATCGAACCGGTTCTTCATTTGTGAGCCGAAGGCTCAATCACTGATAAGAGAGCTCAGTTTTACTAACTACAAGTAATTACACACGCACAGTAAGGCGAACTATGCAAAGAACTTGATTAAAAATGTTGTCTTTCGAACAGAACACACTAGCAGAACTTGAACAGCAGATGGGGAGGAAGGGGGTAAGAGTGAAGAACAAACAATTAGCACAAAGGGAAGCATTGATTAAGACGCTTCTGAGTTAAATCATAAACAGTTTTAACCAGTCATCATTTCGTCTTAGCTATTGAAAGGAACAGCCGCCGCCGCCGCCGCCGTCACCACCGTCGCCGCCGTCACCACCGTCACCGCCGTCACCGTCGCCCCCGAGCATCGTTATTTTAATCCAAATTTTCAGTAAGGCAGTAAAAGATAGGGAAGGAAATATTAAATTCCGACACGATGGAGAGAGAGAAATGCAGTATAATGCCATCCTTTATTGGCAATATTGTCACGTCAAACTTGGTGATTAACGTCAAAAAGTATGTGAAAGAAAGTTATACGATACTCGAGGTTTCTCACATCGGTATCAATAAATGATCGCATTATACTGCATTTGTATCAATTTTTACCGAAAGGCGGGGAATTTGCAGACACGTAAAAAACAACGAGAATAATGTTAGTATTCTAGAAGGGAAACATTAAGCAGTAAAAAACTTACACTTTGTAGGAGCCTGCGTTTGAAGAAATAATTAGAAAATATTCTGACAGGCAGCACGATAGATGGCGAAATTAAAAAACAGGAGTTATGAAGAAACACTCGTCTCATATTTATCTTCATTGAAAAATAGACAAGATGTGATAACCACGTACAAGTTCATTTAAAAGGTTGTAACCAAGCATACTGAGGAAGTGTCCTAGCCAATAACAGGGAGGAGACAGTCATAAGTTACGAAATGAACAGTGTATAAAGGTTGCGGTGATTTTTACAAATACAGTAGTCAGCTGGATTAAACCCAGGCTGGTGAGGGGAACACAGCATTTCAAATTTTGTAATGAATTATGAGAAATTAAAAAGAAATGCGAGACGCCAGTTTATATTAAATTTCGGCAATTGACCATTCAACGTAACTCAGAGGAACATTGACCATTACTTGCTCTCTAGCTGTCTTTCCAGAGGTGCACAGACATCATGATTGAATCATAACTCACCGGACCGCAACATAGCCACCTGACTTAAAAATGTTGGCACTGCACTTCACACTTACAGAACTCTTAAATGCATGTAACCAGTTTCTCCGAATCTTTCCATTGTTATTAAAATTCCCTAACTCCACATAGCTTGAAACTAATACTCATTCAGATCTTACGCTCACACGTGCCCTTGTCTCTCGAAATCATGTCCATTTTAAAAATAACCCGAACTGTAAATGGGAAACCCTAAACTGCGTTTCGGCTATTACTTGCTATGGGTCCAGGACGGACTGAAACGTCTGCGGATTCGACTTTAAATTGTGGGTAATGTGCGACTTGTTGCATCGTGACTCTTCACACCTTCCAACCCTATGTGTGGGACGGTCTCTGCAGCACCACCTTCCACACACCCCTGACGTGTACATTGTCGTGCTCAACTTCTCTTCGTTCGCTGTTTAATTCTAACATTCTTACTCCCACACAGTTTTTTAGTTACTGTGACTATGTAATCAAACATGAAGTGTCATCTTTAGTTATTACACCTTCAGCAGATCACTTAAGAAATTGGTTCAAGATAACCAAGCAGTGACTGATTAAGGTTTGAAGGGGGAAAGTGTTAGATGTGTGGTTCATACACCACTGTTTAAAAGATCATAACAGAAGGTTATAGGCTCAAATTCAAAGTTCATAGGATACAGTCATTTAAAAACGTCTGTCGTTAATAGGTTAGCAAATAGTGTTCACCAAAGGATGTACTAACATTCATTCTTACGAGTGAAGCTGAAACTTGGCAAACGTTTTGCACTCGGACACAACTGCTTGTCTTTGCTTCATGAAGACGTACAATAACGGGCAAGTCTTGCAAACTTCTACTTAAATTTATTGTATTTTGTTCTTGTCTTTGCTTTCCTGTGTTTTTCCATGTTTTAATTATGTAATAATTGCAAGTTAGGAAGCCTGATCTGAGACCGGGTCACAGGAGCCTTTGTTCAAGTGAAAGGCTCTCTCTTCCAGAAATTGGAGGTATTCTTCCGTTGGATCAAACCTGATTACTTCCCATTCCCCAGGTGCTACGGATTTTCAGTTCCCTCGTGAATATTATATAATTTACTTACATTTCGTTTCATTACTTTCCTGTTTCTTAATAGCTTTTTACTTTTGTAATATTTTCTTTGTAATTTAGGGGTCTGGCCAAAGATCGGGCTGTAGGGACGATGATCCGCGGTATCTATAACATAACACATCAGTTATTAGCTCATAGTCATAGGTTAAATTGAAAATTGTATATTCAACACAGGTCATAGTATGTTATGTCAGAGCTCACAGGTTAGAGCTGAAGGTCCTGCTACATATAAAGGTCGCAGGTCACAATAGAATGTCGCAGAAATAAAAGGTCTAAATTTAAAGATCAGAGGTCGTATTTAAAGCTCATAGATCAGTGGTTGATATCCAGCGTCGAAGCCGACGATTACGACACATTATTGTAAATGAAAATTGATTACAATTGGGAATTCATCGACTTAGAATTCAAGGTCAAATTTTAAAATTTCATGTCAAGGGTGGAAACCCCAAGTTACACTACAAAAGCCTAAACGTGGTGGTGAGGTTTGAACAGCTTGAATTACACACTTAGAACTGAACATCCCATTTTACCAACTTTTGAACGAATTAGGGTTATGGTTTGGACTGCATATAATAAATTTTCCTGGTTATATTTTGGTCATATCTGTAATTTGTATTGATAATTTGTATTAATAATTGAAAATTGGCAGTGATGGAAAATTAATAATGCTGGCAACTTGTGATAAAATCAATGTTATATGACTGCATTACATGGACGACATTCTTGCTGTCGTGCCAAGTCGACTTAACGAGCTCCTTAACGAACTCATCTCCGATAAACCATCATTCAAGTTCATGAAGTGACCATGATAGTTGCCTTCCTTTTTCTGAAGAATTTTGTAGATACAACATTAAACTGTAATTCAAGGTCTACAGGAAGCCCATGAACAAAGATGACTTGTTAAACTTTGATACACCCTGACGCCACGACCAAGAGGTGTGTCATCATAGGATGTTACTTGAGAACATATACAGTAAAATCTCCAGCACTTGCCTTCCTGAAAGAGGAATGTAGCTACATTCACTAAGCTTTTTCTAAACTTTAATACCCACATATTTCATTAACAGTTGTAGGAGAAAAACCGACAGAATTCATTACCAGACACCGTACAAATTCGTAGCGTTTCCATTCATCTAGATTTTCGGTAACCTCTCGAAACTTTTCGTAAAGCGTAAAACCGGCATAGCGAACACCACGTTGAACACTATCAACAATTTAGTTGCTAAGAGAAACACACCAAGAAACTAACGCTGGCATCTATATCATGTGTAAGTGACAAACTATACAGTATGCGAGATCTCTAGAACTTTGGAACAAGTCCTCAGGGAATACCAATATTCATGTCAAAAAAAAAAAAAGATTTAAACAGTGCCTGTACCATACACCAGAACTCCCGTGACCATTTCATGAACTTTAAAATTGTGAAATTAGTTTTCAGAGAAACTGACGAGCACAGGCGCTGTTTAAAATGTACTCTTATTGCCACTACCAACACCAACACAAAACTACGGTTTTATGATTTCAGAAGTTCTCTCTAGGGTCATCGTGCCTTAACCAGACACAACTATCAAGTAGCCCCGCCCCCACATGCAGCACTTCACCTTCTGTATATACTGTATATTTTTCTGCATCGGATTGAAAACGTTATTGGTAGGCAAAGCTTCTCACTAACAAATGTTTACTTGTTCTGATACTGATAAAGTACCACGAGTATACTTAAAGATAACATAGTAAGTGTAAGAGGCTCGAGGCTTTTCAACAGCCTTCCATCATACAAAAGGGGGGATTTCCAATAAAACCCTTGTCTTCAAGAGGGAATTTGATAAGTTCCTTAAATTGGTTCCAGATTAGCCAGGTTGTGATTCATATGCTGGACTGCGTGTGGCTGGCAGTAACAGTTTGGTTCATCAGATATTGATCCACCAGGAGGCCTGGTCTGAGATTAAGCTATTGGGGTATTGATGCCGGAAAACATCCTGCAGGTATTCTTAGGGGATACCTATCCTATGGGTGGTTATCAAATGATTAGCCTACCTATCTGGAGGGTATTCCGGAGATCAACGCCCCCGCTGCCTGGTCCACGACCAGGCCTCCACGTGGATCAGGGCCTAATCAACCATGCTGTTACTGCTGGTCGCACGTAGTCCAACATACGAACCACAGCCCGGCTGATCCGGCACCAACTTTAAGTATTTGTCCAGCTCCCTCTTGAAGGCAGCCAGGGGGTCTAATGGTAATTCCCTTTATGCCTGGCGGGAGACTGTTGAACAGTCTTGGACCCCTGACATTTATTGTGTTTTCTCTTAGTGTACCAATAGCGCCCCACCTTTCATTGGGGGTATTTTGCACCGCCTACCCAGTCTTGCTCTCGTATGGAGTAATTTCTGTGTGCAGATTAGGGACCATTCCTTCTAAGTTTTTCCAAGTGTAGATTATGATGTGTATCTCTAGCCTGCGCTCCAGCGAGTACAAGTCAATTGCTTCCAAGCGTTCCCAGTAGTTAAGGTGTTTGACGGAACTTATATGTGCAGTAAAGGTTCTCTGTACATTCTCTAGATCTGCAATTTCACCTGCTTTGAATGGAGATGAGAATTTACAACAGTATTCCAGTCTAGAGAGAACAAGTGATGTAAAAAGGATCATCATTGGCTTGCCATATCTTGTTTTGAACGTTCTTATTATCCATCCAATCATTTTCTTCGCAGATGTGATAGTGGCACTGTTGTGATCTTTGAAAGTGAGATCCTCAGATATTACCACTCCCAGGTCTTTCACATTACTTCTCCGCTCTGTGTGATTTAGTTTGTAATATATTCAGTATACTCGTATCAGTATACTCGTATCAGTATACTCGTAACAGTATACTTGTATCATAATTATACTTGTATCATAAGTATACTTGTATCATAAGTATACTTGTATCATAAGTATACTTGTATCATAAGTATACTTGTATCATAAGTATACTTGTATCATAAGTATACTTGTATCATAAGTATACTTGTATCATAAGTATACTTGTATCATAAGTACACTTGTATCATAAGTATACTTGTATCATAAGTATACTTGTATCATAAGTATACTTGTATCATAAGTATACTTGTATCATAAGTATACTTGTATCATAAGTCCAGGGACTTCAGCCCCAATATTTTGTCAGCAAGTTACAGTAATGCTTGATGTCGACTCCGTTCAGGGCAGGAGAGATCGGAATTAGAATAGATATAGAGAGGTTTACTGCCTGCAAAAAAAGTCATCGCACGTAGGCCTCGACTTTTCACCGAGCTGCCAGTACATGTCAGAAATAATGCTGGAACAAGTGTGCGTGGAAGTTCTCAAGAGAAAAATTCATTAATACTTCCGCGGAGTGTCAAATTAACAGACTGTGATTGACATGTGGGCGAGGAGAGTGAGGAAGCACTGGAAAACGGTTACACGTAAATCACAATTAAACCATAGTAAAAAAGTTTATAAAAACCTGGTATATATATACGGAGAGCTTGTATACAAGATAAAAACAATAGTTAAGCATTTTATTGTAAAACATAGACTCCCCATGAGTGAAAGTTTCCTTGATAAAATATTCTAATTTTAAATATTTTAATAGTATCGAGTTATATAAATTCAGTCACAAATTTTAGTGACATGATTAGTGTGTGTTGTCAGTATGGCTGATTGTATTGTGTCAGTATGGCTGATTGTATTGTCAGTATGGCTGATTGCATTGTTGTGGTGTCAGTATGGCTGATTGTATTGTTGTCAGTATGGCTGATTGCATTGTTGTGGTGTCAGTATGGCTGATTGTATTGTGTCAGTATGGCTGATTGTATTGTCAGTATGGCTGATTGCATTGTTGTGGTGTAAGTATGGCTGATTGTATTGTTGTCAGTATGGCTGATTGCATTGTTGTGGTGTCAGTATGGCTGATTGTATTGTGGTGTCAGTATGGCTGATTGTATTGTGTCAGTATGGCTGATTGCATTGTTGTGGTGTCAGTATGGCTGATTGTATTGTGGTGTCAGTATGGCTGATTGTATTGTTGTCAGTATGGCTGATTGCATTGTTGTGTTGTCAATATGGCTGATTGTATTGTGGTGTCAGTATGGCTGATTGTATTGTTGTGTCAGTATGGCTGATTGTATTGTGGTGTCAGTATGGCTGATTGTATTATCAGTATGGCTGATTGCATTGTTGTGGTGTCAGTATGGCTGATTGTATTGTTGTGGTGTCAGTATGGCTGATTGTATTGTGTCAGTATGGCTGATTGTATTGTGGTGTCAGTATGGCTGATTGTATTGTTGTCAGTATGGCTGATTGCATTGTTGTGGTGTCAGTATGGCTGATTGTATTGTTGTGGTGTCAGTATGGCTGATTGTATTGTTGTGTCAGTATGGCTGATTGTATTGTTGTCAGTATGGCTGATTGCATTGTTGTTGTGTCAGTATGGCTGATTGTATTGTTGTGTCAGTATGGCTGATTGCATTGTTGTGGTGTCAGTATGGCTGATTGTATTGTTGTGGTGTCAGTATGGCTGATTGTATTGTTCTGATGTCAGTATGGCTGATTGTATTGTTGTGGCTGATTGTATTGTTCTGGTGTCAGTATGGCTGACTGTATTGTTCTGGTGTCAGTATGGCTGACTGTATTGTTCTGGTGTCAGTATGGCTGATTGTATTGTTCTGGTGTCAGTATGGCTGATTGTATTGTTCTGATGTCAGTATGGCTGATTGTATTGTTCTGGTGTCAGTATGGCTGATTGTATTGTTCTGATGTCAGTATGGCTGATTGTATTGTTCTGGTGTCAGTATGGCTGATTGTATTGTTCTGGTTTCAGTGTGGCTGATTGTATTGTTCTGGTTTCAGTGTGGCTGATTGTATTGTTCTGGTGTCAGTATGGCTGATTTTATTGTTCTGGTGTCAGTATGGCTGATTGTATTGTTCTGGTCAGTATGGCTGGTTGTATTCTGGTGTGGGTATGGCTGATTGTATTGTGGTCAGTATGGCTGATGGTATTGTTCTGGTCAGTATGGCTGATTGTATTGTTCTGGTGTGGGTATGGCTGATGGTATTCTGGTGTCAGTATGGTTCGTGTGTGTTGTTCTGGTGTCAGTATGGTTCGTGTGTGTTGTTCTGGTGTCAGTATGGTTCGTGTGTGTTGTTCTGGTGTCAGTATGGTTCGTGTGTGTTGTTCTGGTGTCAGTATGGTTCGTGTGTGTTGTTCTGGTGTCAGTATGGTTCGTGTGTGTGGTTCTGGTGTCAGTATGGTTCGTGTGTGTGGTTCTGGTGTCAGTATGGTTCGTGTGTGTGGTTCTGGTGTCAGTATGGTTCGTGTGTGTTGTTCTGGTGTCAGTATGGTTCGTGTGTGGTGTTCTGGTGTCAGTATTTTTAGTGTTTGTTGATGGATGGCTTATGTTGTGTCTAGCGTATTTGTGTAACATCTGCGACGGGAAAGCAGTGGTATAGGGCAACTTTTTTCTCATATTATTGATGGCATATATTGCTTGATGAATAAGACACACGAGCATTAGTTGAGGATCTTTACTGGCGAAATGTTTTTCCTGCGCAGCAAGCTGCTCCAGTCGAATACAGATGAGATGTGATTTTAATACTGGAGACAGTGGAAGAGGTGGAGACGTAATTTTTGAGGTATTCAATCCTTAGCCTTTATGAAACATTTTCAGTTCCTTGGTCACGATAGAAAGTGGTTAGTTTCTTAGCCAGATGTAATGCCGACAGATAAGAGTATGAAGGCCATACACAGAAGATTTTATGTGGACGACTTTTCACTCAGGGGTAGTTTTTACCTTGAGCAAATTGTCCCAATTAACCCTTAAACTGTCCAAGCGTAGATCAACGTTTTTTCAACATTTGAAAGTATGTAAAAAAAAAGTAGATTTTTTTTATATATTTGAAAACGTTAAAAAAAACTTTGATCTACTTTTTTTTGTTATATTTGAAAATATGTAAAAAAAACGTAGATCTACTTTTGGAGTTCTATGCATGTGAACATAGATCTGCTTGGACAGTTCAAGGTTTTTTTAAAACTTGTTGTGCATACTGTGTCTTCAGGCAGATTTATAGTTCCGTTATACAACCACTGGCACAAGTGTGAAGTGTATCTCAAATAGTACAGTTAGCCAGGCAAGTGTATTGCACTGTGCGTGGCTGGGTCATTAAGGGCGCACGTTCATCCATATTATGTTTTATAAATTTCCCCCTTTCTTAATCACGAAGTCGTAATAACATGATTGCAAACAAATCACGGAACAAGTGGGGGATCGAACCCATAGCAGTGAGTCCTAAAACAGGCAAGTGTGAGGTTTAGGACTCGCTTGCCATGAGTTCGAGTCTCACTTCTGTGATTTCCCATGCTTGCTCGTACACTTTCCTTCCCTCTTTTGTACGTTTCTCTCTTTCCTAGGCTACTTTCTTCCCTCCATATAAATTTATGGCAAGGTCATTTAATAGCAGACACAGTACATTGATGAGACTAATATTTCAGAGATAATGAATGAGGTGATAAGGTCGAAGAAGAAGTCGGCGAGCACTGACTGGCGGGTGCTGGTAGTGGATCAGCTGGCCATGCGCATGGTCTCCACTTGCCTTAAGATGCACGACATTTCTGCCGAGGGCATCACAAGTGAGTTTACCTGACTAATTTTTTGAGTATATAAAAATAGAGGAATATTGTATTAATCCTACTAGCCTATGTTAGGAAGGTCCTACTCACCCAACCATATACTGTCTTGCCCTACCCATTTTTAAAGCTACATAAAATATATTACCATTATTCCCTTCAGTGACATTACAGTGCTTGAAAACTTGTTCTACTCATCCACAACTCTCGCTAATATCAGTGCTGCAAGTTCTGTGTTGATTAGAAAGTTTTAGTACATTTTTTGTTGTGGGGGGGGGGTGTACTTGCCTAATTGTGGTTGCAGGGATCGATTCGTAGCTGCCTCTTCACTGGTCGCTACTAGGTCACACACTCCCTGTTCCATGAGCCTTATCTTACCTCTTCATAAAGCTGTGTATGGATCCTGCCTCCACTACATCACTTTCCAGACTATTCCACTTCCTGACAACTGTGACTGAAGAAATACTACCTAACGTCTCTGTGACTCATATGAGTCTTCAACTTCCAATTGTGACCCCTTGTTGCTGTGTCCCATCTCTGGAACATCCTGCCTCTGTCCACCTTGTCCATTCCTCTCAGTATTTTATGTCATTATCATGTCCTCCCTATCCCTCCTGTCCTCTAGTGTTGTCAGGTTGATTTCCCTTAATCTCTCCTCATAGGACGTGCTCCTTAGCTCCAGGACTAGTCTCATTGCAAACCTTTGCGATGATAGTCCTGACGTGCTAGACCAGGTGTGGTTTCCAGACTGGTGTTGCATACTTCAATATGGGTCTGATGTACGTGGTGTACAGTCCTGAACTATTCCTTATTGAGATGTCATGTGTTTGTGTGTGCCCATAGGTGTATCCACCTAATTGTACTCGCGTAATTGTGGTTGCAGGGGTCGAGACTCGGCTCCTGGCCCCGCCTCTTCACTTACCGCTACTGGGTCCTCCCTCTCCCTGCTCCATGAGCTTTACCATACCTCGTCTTAAAACTATGTATAGTTCCTGCCTCCACTACATCACTTGCCAGACTATTTCACTTCCTAACAACTCTGTGGCTGAAGAAATACTTCCTGACATCCCTTTGACTCATCTGAGTCTTCAGCTTCCTATTATGACCCCTTGTTTCTGTGTCCCATCTCTGGAACATCCTGTCTCTGTCCACCTTGTTTGTTCCATGCAGTATTTTGTATGTCATTATCATGTCTTCCCTGACCCTCCTGTCCTCCAGTGTCGTCAGACCTATTTCCCTTAACCTTTCCTTATAGGACATTCCCCTTAGCTCTGGAACCAGCCTTGTTGCAAACCTTTGCACTTTCTCTAATTTCTTGAAGTGTTTGACCAGGCATGAGTTCCAAACTGGTGCTGCGTACTCCAGTATGGGCCTGACGTACACAGTGTATAAAGTCTTGAACGATTCCTTACTGAGGTACTGGAACGCTATTCTCAGGTGTGTGTACCTGTAGGTGTGTAATTGTGAGTACTCACCTAGTTGTACTCACCTAGTTGAGGTTGCAGGGGTCGAGTCCTAGCTCCTGAGTGTAGATACATGTGTGTGTGTGTATGTGTGTAGGTTCATGTGTGTGTGAACTATTGTACAAACATTTTCAAGAGATGGATCAAAAGACTATGTCTGAACTTGGTGAAATTTAATGGGAGTTTGGATGTTATTTGGAGGAGAATACATTGGCAGGATCATAATATTCTACTTAGGAGATAATATTGCTGCTTTCAGCCATTCCATGATGCTTATGGTAACTAATTGTATTTAATTTTTAGTTGTGGAAGACATCAATAAGAGTCGAGAGCCACTGCCAGCATTGGAAGCAATCTACCTCATTCAGCCCACGAAACTTTCTATATCTAGCCTCGAACAAGACTTTATCACATCCAATAAAGCCAGATATAAAGCCTGTCATGTCTACTTTACAGAAAGTGAGTATAGTATGTGAAGCAGTTTGTGATGGATGCTGTACACTCTTCAAGGGAGGTGTCTTGATGCTGTTTAAGAGATCTTGATCCAAGGAATTTGATCTACTCTCTCCTTGGTTCAGACTTGATTACTGTACTTTCCATTCTCCAGGCACTGTGTGGCTGATGGATTTAGCATGTCTTTGTCAGTATTCAGTATGATGATAATCATTAATAATAGTAATAGATGTACTTAAAATTATTAGATCACTGTATACGGATGTGATAGGTTCTGCATAGACAGTAAAGACATACTTTCTGAAATGTTGATGCATGTAAGAAAACTTGATTGATTGTTAGCTTTATATTAAAGAATAAACTCCACTTGACAGTAACTTATGACACCTCAATATGTAATATACACATCACCTGTTCACTTTGGTAGCAGTGGTATCTGAGGAGGTACAGTTAGTCGTCCTAAAAAATGGAAAAGCATTTTATTTGATCTTTACTTATTCCTTCCAGAATGGCTGATAATCCTTTTTTGATGAGTGACTGAAGCATAATAAATTAAGTAGTCAATAAATTTAGTGGAGTGCTATTATTCTGTGAATGTTCAGTTCTTACACTTCCTGGCAACATTTGCTTAATTGTTAACATGGATTACTCTTGATGGAAGCTTTGACTAAATTGTACGTATATACATTTGAATATCAGACCCAAGTTTAAATGAGTGGATTTCTTCAGCTAAAATTTTGTTAATTAAAGAATATTTACTAAAGTACAGCTTGCGCCATATTCACTTAAACATTAACCATGCATATATGATAAGAGTTCTAATACTTTATTAAACCCTTACGAAGCTATTTTAATAATTCTTCATAAAAGTATTTGGAGGATGCTGAATCTGAAACTACAATTGTCATTTTTATTTATTCCTTTGCATTAATGTATTCTTTTGCATTAACATAATTTTTAAATTAAACAGTTATATAAATGAGTAATTGACTGAGGGTTTATTATACACCACTGGCCCTATGTGGAGGTGTTAATTATGTCTTGAGTACCATTACATTTATTGACCTGACATTTATATTGGTTTGATTCACTGATATAAGATTGTTCAGTATTTAATTAGCTATCCACAAAGGGTTACCTACCTGTTCATGAATTGTTAACTTTTTTCCTATCAAGATTTTCATTTATATCTTAAACAACTCATTTAATCAGCTTTAAATTTTTAACTTTGGTGCTCAGAAATAAGGGAGGGATTCATTAACTATTGTCACGTGTAGGTGACCTTTGGTCACTTTTTTGTAGACCATTCATGATTTTGGTTTCTATGGAGTAACTTGAGAGAACAACATCTGATCACAGTCAGACTTTTAAAACTGGTATATCATACTTAGAAGAAGGTTGGGATTGTTATTGAAGTGTCCAGGTGTCAGTTCATCAAATTTATTTTAATCTAGCATTATTATCTGTGAAGTAACTTAAGTGTACCTTCTCTGAATAGCTTCAATCTTTAATGGCTGGTGTAGTCTGTAGATAGGATGCTATCCAATAAGTTTAGGCTTTGTAGATATAAATTTCCCAATTTATTAACATAGTTAATAAACTTGGAAATGTTTTCTCTGTGCAGTAACTGGAGAATTGCTCTTTGGACAGACTTCAGTCTTTTACTGCTGTTGTGGTTTTCTTAAAGGAAGTTTTATGTTTATTGTGCAAGTCATATTTTGCCAAATTTATTAAAAAAAATCTTTGCAATAACTGGAGTATGCCTCTTCTGCTTGGCTTCATGCCTTAAATGCTGGGGTGGGTGGTAAAGGCACAAATTGTTTTGAAAAAATTGAGAAAATTAAAATTTTGTTCTGGTTTTCATGCAGTAATTTGTAAATGCTTCCTCTAATCAACTCCAAACTAATACCTTGAGAATGCAACTTCATAATGGCCTTAAGCTTAAAGGGTTGGTGTATTTTGTAGTATTAGAATGTGGGGCAGAAGTTTTTGGCTATGGGGTGGGTGCAGGAGGAAAGAGGAGTGATTGGTGGAATGATGAGGTAAAGGGTGCAATAAAAGAGAAAAAGGTAGCTTATGAGAGGTTTTTACAAAGCAGAAGTGATATAAGAAGGGCAGAGTATATGGAGAGTAAAAGGTAAAGAGAGTGGTGAGAGAGTGCAAAAGGAGAACAAATGATACGTGGGAAAGGCACCGTCAAGAAATTTTGCTGGGAACTGACAAATGAATTTCTTTCTTCTTTCTTTCAACACACCAGCCG
Organism: Cherax quadricarinatus; assembly: GCF_038502225.1. Lineage (NCBI taxonomy): Eukaryota > Metazoa > Arthropoda > Malacostraca > Decapoda > Parastacidae > Cherax > Cherax quadricarinatus. The sequence goes on along the minus strand of NC_091295.1, from coordinate 25,718,217 downwards.
TATCCCACTGAAGTGGGGTGGCCCAAAAAGAAAAAACAAAAGTTTCTCTTTTTAAATTTAGTAATTTATACAGGAGAAGGGGTTACTAGCCCCTTGCTCCTGGCATTTTAGCTGCCTCTTACAACATGCATAGCTTATGGAGGAAGAATTCTGTTCCACTTTCCATGGAGATAAGAGGAAATAAACAAGAACAAGAACTAGTAAGAAAATAGAAGAAAACCCAGAGGGGTGTGTATATATATGCTTGTACATGTATGTGTAGTGTGACCTAAGTGTAAGTAGAAGTAGCAAGACGTACCTGAAACCTTGCATGTTTGAGACAGAAAAAAGACACCAGCAATCCTACCATCATGTAAAACAATTACAGGCTTTCGTTTTACACTCACTTGGCAGGATGGTAGTACCTCCCTGGGCAGTTGCTGTCTACCAACCTACTACCTCTAACAAATGAATTTGTCAGTTAAAAACAGAGTAGGGGAGTTAGTAGATGGGGAGCTGGAGGTATTGGATAGATGGCAGGAATATTTTGAGGATCTTTGAAGAAAGGGAGGCAGTAATTTCATGCACTGGCCAGAGGTATAACATCTTTTAGGAGTGAAGAAGAGCAGGATGTGAGTGTGGGGAAGGTGCATGAGGCATTAGGTAGAATGAAAGAGGGTAAAGCAGCTGGAACTGATGGGATCATGACCGGAATGTTAAAAGCAGGGGGTGATATAGTGTTGGAGTGGTAGGTGTTTTTGTTTAATAAATGTATCAAAGAGGGGAAGGTACCTAGGGATTGGCAGAGAGCATGTATAATTCTTTTATGTAAAGGGATGGGGGATAAGAGAGATTGTAAAAAAAATGTAGGGGAATAAGTTTACTGAGTATAGTACCAGGTAGTGTATGGTAGGGTTATTATTGAAAGAATTAGAAGTAAGACAGAGCAGGATTGCAGATGAGCAAGGAGGCTTTAGAATAAACCATACCCCGGCCGGGATTGAACCCGCGGTCAGAGAGTCTCAAAATTCCAGCCCGTCGCGTTAGCCACTAGACCAGCTAGCCACAATAAGATTTGTCCAACTAGGCATATTTCTACGCCATAGGAAGGTTAGCACAGGCACCACTGTGACCACAAATGCAAGTTTTTACAGACGAATCTCCAGCTAGCGTGGCCGTGACGAACTATAGCTCGAGTCCCTTCACTGCCGTCAACGTGACTCATGAAATCGTAATGACATGATTGCAAACAAACCATACCCCGGCCGGGATTGAACCTGCGGTCAGAGAGTCTCAAAACTCCAGCCCGTCGTGTTAGAAACGCTAGCTGGAGATTCGTCTGTAAAAACTTGCATTTGTGGTCACAGTGGTGCCTGTGCTAACCTTCCCATGGTGTAGAAATATGCCTAGTTGGACAAATCTTATTGTGGCTAGCTGGTCTAGTGGCTAACGCGACGGGCTGGAGTTTTGAGACACTCTGACCGCGGGCTCAATCCCGGCCGGGGTATGGTTTGTTTGCAATCGTGTCATTACGATTTCGTGAGTCATGTTGACGGCAGTGAAGGGACTTGAGCTAGAGTTCGTCACGGCCACGCTAGCTGGAGATTCGTCTGTGTGATGAATGGTTTTGAAAACCGACAAGTTGAAGAATTGAGACACTTATGCAACACATGGGAATCTTTATTGAAGAAACGTTTCGCCACACAGTGGCTTCATCAGTCCAATACAAAGTAGAAATGGGTAAGGAGAGTAGAAGTATGAGGTAATCAGTCCCTCAACCTGGATTCGATGTGTTCAGTCCATCACTCTTGTAGTAAGTCTGTAAAAACTTGCATTTGTGGTCACAGTGGTGCCTGTGCTAACCTTCCTATGGTGTAGAAATATGCCTAGTTGGACGAATCTTATTGTGGCTAGCTGGTCTAGTGGCTAACGCGATGGGCTGGAGTTTTGAGACTCTCTGACCGCGGGTTCAATCCCGGCCGGGGTATGGTTTGTTTGCAATCGTGTCATTACGATTTCATGAGTCAGGCTTTAGAATGGGTAGGGGATGTGTAGATCAGGTGTTTACATTGAAGCTTATATGTGAACAGTATTTAGATAAAGGTAGGGAAGTTTTCATTGCATTTATGGATTTAGAAAAGGCATATTGAGGATAGTGAGGCTCAGGTTAGGGTGTATAGGAGAGAGGGAGATTACTTCCCAGTAAAAATAAGTCTTTAGACAGGGATGTGTAATGTCACCATGGTTGTTTAACACATTTATAGATGGGGTTGTAAAAGAAGTAAATGCTAGGGTGTTGGGGAGAGGGGCAGGATTAAATTATAGGGAATCAAATACAAAATGGGAGCTGACACAGTTACCTTTTGCTGATAATACTGTGCTTTTGGGAGATTCTAAAGAAAAGTTGCAAAGGTTAGTGGGTGAGTTTGGGAGGGTTTGTAAAGGTAGAAAGTTGAAAGTGAATATAAATAAAAGAAAGTTGATGAGTGTATCAAATGATTTATATGAAGAATTGGATGACAAATTGGAGGGAGGGAGTATGGAAGAAGTGTTGAGACACTTGTGCAACATACTGGAATCTTTATTGAAGAAACGTTTCGCCACACAGTGGCTTCATCAGTCCAATACAAAGTAGAAATGGGTAAGGAGAGGAGGAGTTTGAGGTAATCAGTAAACTGTCAGACACTGCAACATCATGGGATCTTGATACAAAGACTTCAACGCTTGTCCAACCTTTGGACAATGACCTACTTACACTAGTGGCAGGTCCCACTGTGATCCCACCTCCTCCTACTTCGACTCGTCTGACTGCAGTAGATAAGCCACCTCTCTGGCCCTATGCTGCACTTCCTACAAGACTGATAGACTGAACACATCGATTCCAGGTTGAGGGACTGATTACCTCAAACTCCTCCTCTCCCTACCCATTTCTACTTTGTATTGGACTGATGAAGCCACTGTGTGGCGAAATGTTTCTTCAATAAAGATTCCCATATGTTGCACGTGTCTCAATTCTTCAACTTGTCAGTTTTCAAAACCATTCATCACATGGAAGAAGTGAATGTTTTCAGATATTTGGGAGTTGACTTGTCAGTGGATGGGTTTATGAAGGATGCGGTAAACCATAGAATTGATGAAGGAAAAAAGGTGAGTGGTGCATTGAGGCATCTGTAGAGACAAAGAATGTTATCCATGGAGGCAAAAAAAGGAAAGTGCGAAAGTATAGTGGTACCAACACTTGTGTGGGTGTGAAGCATGGGTTGTAAATGCTGCAGTGAGGAGGTGGCTGGAGGAAGTGGAGATGTTGTGTCTAAGGGCAATGTGTGGTGTAAATATTATGTAGAGAATTTGTAGTTTGGAAATTAGGAGGAGGTGTGGAGTTACTAAAAGTGTTAGAGGGCTGAAGAGGGGTTGTTGAAGTGGTTTCTTCATTTAGAGAGAATGGAACAAAGTAGAATGACTTGGAGAGCATATAAATCTATTGGGGAAGGAAGGTGGGGTAGGGGTCATCCCAGAAAAGGTTGGAGGGAGGGGGTAAAGGAGGTTTTGTGGGCAAGGGGCTTGGATGTCCAGCAAGCATGCTTGAGCGTGTTAGATAGGAGTAAATGGATACGAATGGTTTTTGAGACCTGACGAGCTGTTGGAGTGTGAACAGGGTAATATTTTACAAAGGGATTTAGGGAAACCTGTTAGTTGGATTTGAGTCGTGGAAATGGGAAGTATAATGCCTGCACTTTAAAGGAAGGGTTTAAGGTATTGGTAGTTTGGAGGGGCATCTAAGCTGTCGTATCTGAGCGTCTCTGCAAAGACAGTGATTATGTATAAGTGACGGTGAAAGTGTTGAATGATGATAAAAGTTTTTTCTTTCTTTCTGGGTTTTTTCTTTTTTGGGTCACTGTGCCTTGGTGCTAAACGGCCGATACGTTAAAAAAAAAAATTGATCTCTATTAGGATATCTAGAGAATGCCTTTTTTGTTTATCTTTTAACTTTCAAGGCTGGTATGTCTTACTTAGTGGAGTGTTCAAATTGGTATTGGGTTGTGTAGGAGCCAATTTGCCAGATTTACTGAAGAAATTGTGGTGTCTGTTTCTATGCAGTAGCTAGTGACTGCCTCTTGTGATTAGCATCAAATCTGCAATGCTGATATTTAACTGCACTAAAAATGTTGTACTCGGTACTATAGTATTACTTTTGCATGTATTGAGGTAGAGGGTGGTGGGCTTATGGGATATTGAAATACATTTCTTGAATCCCACAGCGGTCGAAAACTTCTAGTTTTAATTATCTTGTGTTATAATTTTGGTTTAATTAAGTGTTGCTGTTAATGAATGAGCTGCATGTTCAAACAGTGCACCACATATAAAATGTTTAGGTAAGGTTACAGTGTTTTCAGCACTTCATGGGCCTTTCCCAGTACATATTTTAAGTACGTATTATTTTTCCCCCTAATTTTAAAATAAATGTAAAATACTATTGTAAGTGATATCTTATGAAATTGGGGTTTTCCTTTGTTTTTAATTATTAGTTTATACTTCACCTTTTCAGCATGTACATTTACATACATTGTATGGCATATGTACACATGTTGCAAATTTGATGCATAAATATAGTTTTTGAATAATTGTTTTAAGGGTTAAATGAAGAGTATGCAATGCCTGGAATAGTAAATAGTTTATAGGAGGTCGTTAGTAGTATTGAGAGGTAAATGTTGATGAGTAAGTTACAAGTGCTCTTTTGAAAGACTTGCACTCTGAATCTGTGAAAAAGGCTCTGAAATTAAAAAGAAAGTATAAAAGAATTCCCTTTATAGTAAGAATGGTAGCACACGTGGAAATATAGAATGAATCAGAATGAAAACATAATTTGAAAATCTTTCATTAGGAATGAAAATATGTCATTAAGAAAGAAAATCTATCATTAAAAATGATTGTCTTGATCACTTTTGGATCATGGTTGACACAGATTATGGGGGCTTTTCCTATACCTGGCATCTATCATTGGTTTATATCAAGTACCACATTCATACAGCAATATCATTACAGTTTATTGACTCTTGCTTGAGCTTATCTTATAAATTTTTAAGATAGACAATTACAAAATTTATACAGCTTCACTGTTATTTCCTCTCTGTTTTATATGTACAGTCTTTAGTTTCTACTTCTGTCTGCTTGTCATGCAACTGTTTGCTCTTCTACTTCTCTGGCTAATAAACTGTAGCAGAATTTTTAGTAGATGACATGATCATTGATGTATGCTGTGTACATGTACTGTAGGCACATTAGGGCAGTTGCACATTTATTTGCCAACTTAAAATACTTTTGGAAGTAAATGCAGCATATTAAATATATTGGAATTAGGTTAATTAGTGTTTGTTGAAGAGAAAGATTTGGTATGCTTTTATAATAATCAAAGAATACAGGTATGTGCAAGTGGATAACTATATATTCTGTACTTTAATGGATGAATGTGTATGTCTATAGAGGCATATTAAGAGCACCCTGTTATGTAACTCATAATTACACATGTATCAAGTGCATGAAAAGGTGCATTACTTATATTTTCTGGTGTGAGCATGCCAATGTTTCACCAACTAAGTTGTCTTTCTTATTTACAGCTTGTCCGAATGAGTTGTTTAATGAGCTATGTAAACAACACGTTGTCAAGTATATCAAGACCCTTAAGGAAATCAACATTGCCTTTTTACCCTATGAAAGCCAGGTATTTATTGTATAAGATCAGATTTGGAATCAGTTGTCTCTCACTTTTTGTTCAAGTGAGATATAGCAGTTCTCTCACTTTTGTCTTAGTCAGTGAAGGTTAGCATTTGAGACAAGTATATTATAATCATAGTCTTGCTCTTCATTTCCCTTTTTCTCCAGTTTCTCCTACCTCTTCCCTCCTCATTCCTCCCCTTCCTTGCCTCATCCTTCCTCTCTCTATTCTCTTCCCTCCTCTTTTCCTTACTTGCCTTTCTCCCTTTCCTTTTCTTTCTCTCCTTTTCACTTCTTCCTCTCTTCTTCCTCCTCTTTGTCTTTTCCTCATTTACCTCTTTTCATTCTTCTTCCTCTGTTCCTTCCTCTTCTTACTCTTCTCCTCATTCCTCTCCTCTTACCTCTCCTCATTTTTCTTCATTTTTCTCCCCCTCTCTACACCCCTCTTCTTTCCCTACCACTCCCCCTCCCCTCTCCCTCCCTCTTTCTCTGTTTTTACCCTCTCTCTTTTCCCTCCTTCCATCCCTTCCTGTGGTTTGGGTTACCTCTATAAATAAAATGGCATTGGAGCATTAGGCTCAAAAGAAACTTGACAATCACTAGGGTCTCCAGGATGGACCAGAACATCTCAACTTTCATCTTTAAGTATGGGTTATTAGTGAATTATTCCAGCCACAATATTGTGGATGTCACTCTTGAACAAGCTTAAATGAAGCTTACCTGTACTTTCACTTGAAAAAAAATTCTGGGAGATAATTTTCATAATTTTATAAAACAGCTCTATATATATTATATATATATATATATATATATATATATATATATATATATATATATATATATATATATATATATATATATATATATATATATATATATATATATATTTTTATTTATATTTATTTATTTATTTTTATAGATTTTTTTTTTTTAATTTATTGTATATGTTCATTATTATACAGCACAGAATATAAATACTTCGTGGTTTTCAGGAATGTAACTGCTGTATAGCACTTTTCCAAGTTCCCCTTTTTTTAATTCACGATGATAAACAAGTGGGAAGCAAATGTGATGACAGCTTATAGAGTTGCTAATGCATTTCACTAGTTGACTTAGTGTTAAGAGGCAAGACCCAGGAGCTGGAGCTTGGAACCTGTAGCCTCAGACTAGTACACACAAATAGAAAAAAAGCAAAGGAAATGACAAAGAGTGAAACAAAATTGAATATTATTTAAATTTGTAAGAAAGTAATTAACTTTCTAACCTTATGCACCTGGAGAAGAGAGAAGTGTAGAGGAGAGAGAGAGATTTTGGGAAATGTTGAGTGAATGCGTGGGGAGTTTTGAATCAAGTGTGAGAGTAATGGTGGTTGGGGATTTTAATGCTAAAGTGGGTAAAAATGTTATGGAGGGAGTAGTAGGTAAATTTGGGGTGCCAGGGGTAAATGTAAATGGGGAGCCTTTAATTGAGCTATGTGTAGAAAGAAATTTGGTAATAAGTAATACATATTTTATGAAAAAGAGGATAAATAAATATACAAGGTATGATGTAGCACGTAATGAAAGTAGTTTATTAGATTATGTATTGGTGGATAAAAGGTTGATGGGTAGGCTCCAGGATGTACATGTTTATAGAGGGGCAACTGATATATCGGATCATTATTTAGTTGTAGCTACAGTTAGAGTAAGAGGTAGATGGGAAAAGAGGAAGGTGGCAACAACAAGTAAGAGGGAAGTGAAAGTGTATAAACTAAGGGAGGAGGAAGTTCGGGTGAGATATAAGCGACTATTGGCAGAAAGGTGGGCTAGTGCAAAGATGAGTAGTGGGGGGGTTGAAGAGGGTTGGAATAGTTTTAAAAATGCAGTATTAGAATGTGGGGCAGAAGTTTGTGGTTATAGGAGGGTGGGGGCAGGAGGAAAGAGGAGTGATTGGTGGAATGATGAAGTAAAGGGTGTGATAAAAGAGAAAAAGGTAGCTTATGAGAGGTTTTTACAAAGCAGAAGTGTTATAAGAAGAGCAGAGTATATGGAGAGTAAAAGAAAGGTAAAGAGAGTGGTGAGAGAGTGCAAAAGGAGAGCAGATGATAGAGTGGGAGAGGCACTGTCAAGAAATTTTAATGAAAATAAGAAAAAATTTTGGAGTGAGTTAAACAAGTTAAGAAAGCCTAGGGAAAATATGGATTTGTCAGTTAAAAACAGAGTAGGGGAGTTAGTAGATGGGGAGATGGAGGTATTGGGTAGATGGCGAGAATATTTTGAGGAACTTTTAAATGTTAAGGAAGAAACAGAGGCAGTAATTTCATGCACTGGTCAGGGAGGTATACCATCTTTTAGGAGTGAAGAAGAGCAGAATGTAAGTGTGGGGGAGGTACGTGAGGCATTACGTAAAATGAAAGGGGGTAAAGCAGCTGGAACTGATGGGATCATGACAGAAATGTTAAAAGCAGGGGGGGATATAGTGTTGGAGTGGTTGGTACTTTTGTTTAATAAATGTATGAAAGAGGGGAAGGTACCTAGGGATTGGCAGAGAGCATGTATAGTCCCTTTATATAAAGGGAAAGGGGACAAAAGAGACTGTAAAAATTATAGAGGAATAAGCTTACTGAGTATACCAGGAAAAGTGTACGGTAGGGTTATAATTGAAAGAATTAGAGGTAAGACAGAATGTAGGATTGCGGATGAGCAAGGAGGTTTTAGAGTGGGTAGGGGATGTGTAGATCAGGTGTTTACATTGAAGCATATATGTGAACAGTATTTAGATAAAGATAGGGAAGTTTTTATTGCATTTATGGATTTAGAAAAGGCATATGATAGAGTGGATAGAGGAGCAATGTGGCAGATGTTGCAAGTATATGGAATAGGTGGTAAGTTATTAAATGCTGTAAAGAGTTTTTATGAGGATAGTGAGGCTCAGGTTAGGGTGTGTAGAAGAGAGGGAGACTACTTCCCGGTAAAAGTAGGTCTTAGACAGGGATGTGTAATGTCACCATGGTTGTTTAATATATTTATAGATGGGGTTGTAAAGGAAGTAAATGCTAGGGTGTTTGGGAGAGGGGTGGGATTAAATTATGGGGAATCAAATTCAAAATGGGAATTGACACAGTTACTTTTTGCTGATGATACTGTGCTTATGGGAGATTCTAAAGAAAAATTGCAAAGGTTAGTGGATGAGTTTGGGAATGTGTGTAAAGGTAGAAAGTTGAAAGTGAACATAGAAAAGAGTAAGGTGATGAGGGTGTCAAATGATTTAGATAAAGAAAAATTGGATATCAAATTGGGGAGGAGGAGTATGGAAGAAGTGAATGTTTTCAGATACTTGGGAGTTGACGTGTCGGCGGATGGATTTATGAAGGATGAGGTTAATCATAGAATTGATGAGGGAAAAAAGGTGAGTGGTGCGTTGAGGTATATGTGGAGTCAAAAAACGTTATCTATGGAGGCAAAGAAGGGAATGTATGAAAGTATAGTAGTACCAACACTCTTATATGGGTGTGAAGCTTGGGTGGTAAATGCAGCAGCGAGGAGACGGTTGGAGGCAGCGGAGATGTCCTGTTTAAGGGCAATGTGTGGTGTAAATATTATGCAGAAAATTCGGAGTGTGGAAATTAGGAGAAGGTGTGGAGTTAATAAAAGTATTAGTCAGAGGGCAGAAGAGGGGTTGTTGAGGTGGTTTGGTCATTTAGAGAGAATGGATCACAGTAGAATGACATGGAAAGCATATAAATCTATAGGGGAAGGAAGGCGGGGTAGGGGTCGTCCTCGAAAGGGTTGGAGAGAGGGGGTAAAGGAGGTTTTGTGGGTAAGGGGCTTGGACTTCCAGCAAGCGTGCGTGAGCGTGTTAGATAGGAGTGAATGGAGACGAATGGTACTTGGGACCTGACGATCTGTTGGAGTGTGAGCAGGGTAATATTTAGTGAAGGGATTCAGGGAAACCGGTTATTTTCATATAGTCGGACTTGAGTCCTGGAAATGGGAAGTACAATGCCTGCACTTTAAAGGAGGGGTTTGGGATATTGGCAGTTTGGAGGGATATGTTGTGTATCTTTATATGTTTATGCTTCTAGACTGTTGTATTCTGAGCACCTCTGCAAAAACAGTGATAATGTGCGAGTGTGGTGAAAGTGTTGAATGATGATGAAAGTATTTTCTTTTTGGGGATTTTCTTTCTTTTTTGGGTCACCCTGCCTCGGTGGGAGACGGCCGACTTGTTGAAAAAAAAAAAAAAAAAAAAAATATATTATATATATATAATATATATATATTATATATATATATATATATATTTTTATTTATATTTATTTATTTATTTTTATAGATTTTTTTTTTTTAATTTATTGTATATGTTCATTATTATACAGCACAGAATATAAATACTTCGTGGTTTTCAGGAATGTAACTGCTGTATAGCACTTTTCCAAGTTCCCCTTTTTTTAATTCACGATGATAAACAAGTGGGAAGCAAATGTGATGACAGCTTATAGAGTTGCTAATGCATTTCACTAGTTGACTTAGTGTTAAGAGGCAAGACCCAGGAGCTGGAGCTTGGAACCTGTAGCCTCAGACTAGTACACACAAATAGAAAAAAAGCAAAGGAAATGACAAAGAGTGAAACAAAATTGAATATTATTTAAATTTGTAAGAAAGTAATTAACTTTCTAACCTAAGATACAAACGATAAGAGTGGATTATTATTGTGTGCAAAGTGAAACTGTACATATTCTGGTTATGGAAGAATTACAGTAGTAGCCACACAAGAGGAAATAAAGCATTTTATTGTATTGTTGAATATACAGGCTGAGAGCTGTTAAAAACACCAGACAGGTAGAAGACAATGGGACTAAATTATATAGCATGCTGAGTAAGACTGTATTGAGGAGCTAAACTATCTTTCTTTGTATAGTTTTTGAGCAAGCTTTTTCAAGCTTTCAAGCCAGGAAAAAAATACTTTTTGTTGAACATGGCCAACATCACACAGGTGTTCAAAAAGAAGAGAGAAAACTCATGTGACCTAGTGACTTCTTACTAACAAATGTTGTTGCTGTCTTTAATTTAATGAAGAAAATCAAAAGGAAAGTTCAGTTAAATTTATTGAAATCTTTAAGTGAGGAATATTTTTTATGAGTAGTCATAGAGTTAAATAGTGAAAGAGGAACTGATAGATTGCTTATTCTTGGGTTTTTAAACCAATGACTGACACCTAGAAGATAATTATGAAAAATTTTTAAGAAGTTATAACTGTATAACAGGTAGGTAACTAAGCTGGAAGAAAACTTTCCTTATTGAAAGATAAATTAAGAAAATTGGCTAGTGGAAAGTTCTCATCATTGGAAACTATTTTAAAGGAGGTACATTAAAGATTTTTCTTGGCCTCACCTATGTTTATAGCTTACATAATTGTACACACATTAGCTGGATGTCAGGATACTGAGATAAATCCACAATGAAGAGGATTGCTGGTTATTGAATGAAAACTTAGATTTTTCAGATAAAGTAAAATTCACTAATGGCTTTTAAAATTCAATATGGAGAATTTAATTGCCGTACGTGATGAATACGATGATAAAAAATACCAGAGTTTATATTCAAGAGTGACAGTATGATCATCAGGATCATAAGCTCTAAAAAAGAGGTGGGGTTTGATGACAGCTATTTATATGTTTACTCAGACTATTGTTGAAGTTTGTAGTAGTTACTTGGTGGCTCTACACCTCAAGAATTATGAGTATCAGTACATAAAAGTGCAGAGGCATGCAACAAATTAGGCCACAGAATTGCAAGATGGGAATTAATATATGTATAAAATAAAAAATACTGTGTAACTTTAGAATGAAAAAACAAAAACAAGGAAGAAGTGATTAAGAAATTACAGCACAATAAAGTGCTTTAGGGATTAATTTTGTTTTTTTAACACATCAGCCATTTCCCACCAAGGCAGAGTGACCCAAAAAAGAAAAAAACTCATCATAGTTCAACATTTTCACCATCGTTCATGCATAATCACTGTCTTTGCAGAGGTGCTCGGATACGACAGTTTAGATGTCCCTCCAAACAGCTAATATCCCAAACCTCTCCTTTAAAGTGCAGGCATTGTACTTCCCACCTCCAGGACTCAAGTCCAGCTAACCAGTTTCCCTGAATCCCTTCATAAAATATTACCCTGCTCACACTCCAACAGCTTGTCAGGTCCCAAAAACCATTTGACTCCATTCAGTCCTATCTAAAATGCTCATGCATGTTGCTGGAAGTACAAGCCCCTCACCCACATAACCTCCTTTACCCTCTCCCTCCAACCTTTCCTAGGGCGACCCCTAGCCCACCTTCCTTCCCGTACAGATTTATACACTCTCCAAGTCATTTTACTTTGTTCCATTCTCACTGAATAACCAAACCACCTCAACAACCCCTCTTCAGCCCTCTGACTAATACTTTTAGTAACTCCACTCCTCCTAATTTCCATACTACGAATTCTCTACATAATATTTACGCCACACATTGTCCTTAGACATGACATCTCCACTGCCTCCAGCCTTCTCCTTGCTGCAGCATTTATAGCCCATGCTTCACGCACATACAAGTGTGTTGGTAACACTATACTCTAGTACATTACCTTCTTTGTCTCCATGGATAACGTTTTTTGTCTTCACAGATACCTCAAAGCACCAATCGCCTTTTTTTTTCTTCATTAATTCTATGGTTAACCTCATCCTTTATAAACTCCTCTGCTGACAAATCTACTCCCATATGTCTGAACAGATTCACTTCTTCCATACTCCCTCCAATATCCAATTTTTCTTTATCTAGATCGTTTGATACCCTCATCAGCTTATTCTTATCTGTGTTTACTTTCAACTTTCTACCTTTACATACCATTACAATAAAATATTTTTTAACTCCTTGATGTAGGCACAGTCAAGGATATCCATATAAAGGGGTGAAAAGAGCCTGGTAGCAGTGAAGTTCTTTATTGGTATAAAGTTTCAACTATAAGTGAGCTTTTAAGTCACTTAACCCTTTCACTGTCGAGACTCCTGCTCACAAACTTGCTGTCAATGTTGAAGAATTTAAAAAAAAAAAACTTGTGAAATGATAGAAAATCTTTTCTCGAAGGTAATGAAACCAAAAGTATGAAATTTGACTGATTACTTATGGCTTTCACAAAGTCAGCGGTCTCGGCGATATATACGCATTGGCAATTTCGCCCACTTTGAGCCCTAATTTTGGCCAATTCCATTGTTCCCGTTGACCAAATTCATAGCTATTTTGCTAGAACTCTGTTTGTTCTATTGATTGCATACAAGAAATCACCCATTTAAAGATTTTAGCTACCCAGTAAAGTGGTCGGAATTTGGCAGTTTGGCCAATTTCTCACAAATTTCAAAAGATGCTAATTTCAAAATAGGGTCCAGAATAAACAATGCAGACATTCCTGGCACTAAAATAACATTTTCTCTGTTCATTAGTCACGTCTCCAGGCCCCTCTTATATCACTCTTGCTTTCGATTTTGAATTTTTATTCGCATAGAAAATGTAAGATTTACTTTCATGTGGGCTACTGCATTATTATAATACAAATTGTATGAATAATGTCATCCTAGTCATGACGGCATATTAGACTAGCCAGTTAAACACACATTGGATGGTGACGTCATTTGTTTATTCTTAAACGTCGGCAAAATCAAACATTTTTGCTAATTTGAGCTCAATTTCAAGATACTTTTCATTGTGAAACCAATCAAAATCATCTCTATTTCTGTAAAATATCTTCCATTTTGTCAATTGAGACCAAGAAAATGAGAATATAACCATAAATACCATACGAAAATGCACCTCAAGGTCAGCATTTTAGACCAAAAACACAGTCAGTTTGTTTTTCTCATGCACTGCATGCCACAGGATGTTTTTTATACTGTACACACTGACCATGCAGACCCATTCTCTGACATGTAGGTCTACCAGCTTTCTCCCACTAGATTTGAAGCCGCTAGAATTTTTGGGTATTAATATGGCACCAACACTGGCTTGTAAGCTGTACTAATACGACACCGACAGTGAAAAGGTTAAAAAAAATCTCTCCTTTTTCACCCTTTGAAGTACAGTGGAACCTCCACTCATGAGTTTAATCCATTCCATGACCCTGCTCACATCTGGATTTGCTCATTTGCAGAGTCAATTTTCCTTATTTAACCCTTTCAGGGTTTCGGACGTACTAGTACGGCTCATGCACCAGGGTTTTTGACGTACTAGTACGCCTTAATTCTAAAGCCCTCAAATCTAGTGAGAGAAAGCTGGTAGGCCTACATATGAAAGAATGGGTCTGTGGTCAGTGTGCGCGGTATAAAAAAAATCCTGCACCACAGTGCGTAATGAGAAAAAAAACTTTGACCATGTTTTTGGATTAAAACAGCGACTTTGCACTGTATTTTCGTATGGTATTTATTGTTGTATTCTAGTTTTCCTGGTCTCATTTTATAGAATGGAAGACATATTACAGAAATTGTGATGATTTTGACTGGTTTTACAATGAAAAGTACCTTGAAATTGAGCTCAAAGTAGCAGAAATGTTCGATTTTTACCAAAGTTCAAAAGTAAATAAATCATGCTAAGCATCCAATACACATCAACTAGTGAGTCTGATATTCTTTCACAAATGCGCTGATATTATTTATACCATTTTTACACTAATGCAGTAGTAAATCTCTATTTTTTGTGAGAATAAAAATTCAAAGTGAAAAGCAAAAGAATGTAACAGAGGAAATATTATTTTAGTGCCAGGAATGTCTTTCTTGTTTATTCTGGACCCTATTTGGAAATTGGCATCTTTTGAAATTTGTGTGAAATTGGCAAAATTGCTAAATTCTGAACACTGTATTGGATAGTTGAAATTGGTAAATGGGCGGTTTCTTGTACTCATTCGATAGAAAAAATGGAGTTCTAGCAAAATAGATATGATTTTTGTCAACTAGTACACTGGAATTGGCCGAAAATAGGGCTCAAAGTGGGCAAAATTACTGATGCATAAACATCGTCGAGACCGCTAACTTCGTGAGAGCATAATTCCGTAAGTTTTCCATCAAATTTCATACTTTTGATGCCATTATGATCGGGAAAAGATTCTTTATATTTTCATAAAAAATTTTTTTTTTTTTTTTTTTTTTTTTAAATTTAGGCGACCCTGAGAACAAGTCTGGGAGAGGGCCTGGGGACCCTGAAAGGGTTAAATTAATTGAAATGCAATTAATCCATTCCCGGCTTTCAGGAGGCATGACAAGATACTTCAGTATTTCGCTATCATCATCTATACAGCTTATTTATTTGCCACAATTCATCTAATATGACATAATAAACAATATAAATTACATAGAAACCTGATATATACTCTAGCATGGATAAAATGTCATTATGTAACAGGTGGAGGCAGCCACAACCGTTCTCACTTTGTTGTGGTAAATACTGCCATCTAATAACCGCCTTTCGAAGCCGTCTATTATTATAATTATTATTATATAGTGCATTATTATTATACATGTATTTTTTATACATCTTATATATATATATATTTATATTTATATTTATATTTATATTTATATTTATTTATTTATTTATTTATTTATTTATTTATTTATTTATTTATTTATTTATTTATTTATTTATTTATTTATTTATTTATTTATTTCAACAAGTTGGCCGTCTCCCACCGAGGCAGGGTAACCCAAAAAGAAAGAAAATCCCCAAAAAGAAAATAATTTCATCATCATTCAACACTTTCACCTCACTCACACATAATCACTGTTTTTGCAGAGGTGCTCAGAATACAACAGTTTAGATTAGAAGCATAAACGTATAAAGATACACAGCATGTCCCTCCTAACTGCCAATATCCCAAACCCCTCCTTTAAAGTGCAGGCATTGTACTTCCCATTTCCAGGACTCAAGTTCGGCTATATAAAAATAACCGGTTTCCCTGAATCCCTTCATTAAATATTAACCTGTGCACACTCCAACAGCTCGTCAGGTCTCAAATACCATTCATCTCCATTCACTCCTATCTAACGTGCTCATGCATGCTTGCTGGAAGTCCAGGCCCCCTCGCCCACAAAACCTCTTTTACCCCCTCCCTCCAACCTTTTCAAGGGTGACCCCTACCCGGCCTTCCTTTCCCTACAGATTTATACACTCTATGTCATTCTACTTTGATCCATTCTCTCTAAATGACCAAACCACCTCAATAACCCCTCTTCAGCCCTCTGACTAATACTTTTATTAACTCCACACCTTCTCCTAATTTCCACACTCCGAATTTTCTGCATAATACAGTGGTCCCTCATTTTTTGTAATTAATCCATTCCTGGAGGCATGACTATTTTCGAAATTTACGATTTTCGAATCAATTTTCCCCACAAGAAATAATGTAAATACAATTAATCCATTCCTGACACCCAAAAGTACTAAAACAAAAAAATTTTTTACATGAAATATAGATGCAGTACATAAACAATACAGTGGGACATGATGAATGAAACATTAACAGCATAACACTTACCTTTATTGGCAATTCTTCTTAGTGTATGGAAGACTGGAGGAGGAGACAGATTGCATTAGTTACTCTTTGGAAGGGAAATCCCCTTCCATCAACACCTCAGGTATCAAGTGCTTTTCTGGGGTTACTTCTCTTCTTTGTTTCTTAATGCCACTAGGACCAGCTTGAGAGCCACTGGAGTCCTGTCTAGCAAAATAACTGTCCAGAGAGCTCTGTTTCTGGCGTCTCTTTAACACCTCCCTAAAATGGGCCAAGACTTTGTCACTGTACATGTTGCCAACATGGCTTGCAACAGCCTTGTCAGGGTGATATTTCTCCATAAATCTTTCCATCTTACCTCACATTTCAAAAATCTCCTTAATTTCTGAAGAAGGCAACTTCTTCCATCTCTCTTCCTCCTCTGCAGCAAGATTCTGAGCTGCGATCTGTTGCCCTTCCTGCTGAAGCTCTTGCATTTCCTCAGTGGTGAGCTCTTCCTTGTGGTCTTCCACCAACTCTTCCACATCCTCCAAACTCACATCCAACCCCATGGAACTCCCCAGTGCCATAATAGATTTAACAACTGACATAGGCTCATCAGGGTCAGCCCCAAACCCTTCAAAATCCCTCTTGTGGACACAATCTGGCCACAATTTTCTCCAAGCAGAGTTCAAAGTCCTGGTAGTCACTCCCTCCCAAGCCTTACCTATGAGGCTTATGCATTGGAGGATGCTGAAATCTTTCTTTCCAAAAATCTCTTAGGGTCAAGTGAGTGTCTGAGGTCACATTAAAGCACCTTTGAAACTAGCTTTGGTGTAGAGTTTTTTAAAGTTTGCAGTGACCTGCTGGTCCATGGGCTGGAGGAGAGGAGTGGTATTTGGGGGCAAGAACTTTACTGTGATGAACCCAAACTCCTCCAAAATTAGGTCATCCAAGTTTGGAGGATGAGCAGGTACATTGTCCATTACTAGGAGGCACTTGAGATTCAATTTCTTTTCCAGGAAGTAATTCTTCACACTAGGGCCAAGCACTTCTTTGAACCACTCGACGAAAATTTCCCTCGTGACCCTTGCCGTACTATTAGATTTCCAAAACACACACAATTTACTCTTCATAACATTGTTTTTCCTGAACACACTGGGATTTTCAGAATGGTACACTAGTAATGGCTTCACTCTGAAATCCCCACTAGCATTAGCACAGAGCATGAGCATCAGCCTGTCTTTCATAGGCTTGTGTCCTGGCAGTCCCTTTTCCTCCTGAGTAATGTAGGTCCTCTTTGGCATTTTCTTCCAAAAGAGGCCTGTTTTGTCACAATTGAACACTTGTTCAGGTTTCAGTCCTTCAGCATCTATGTACTCCTTGAATTCATGCACATATTTTTCAGCCGCTTTTTGGTCCGAACTGGCTGCCTCACCATGCCTTACCACACTGTGTATGCCACTACGGTTCTTAAATCTCTCAAACCAACCTTTGCTGGCCTTAAATTCACAAATATCAGTACTCGTTGCAGGCAATTTCTTTACCAGATTGTCGTGCAACTGCCTAGCCTTTTCACAAATAATCGACGTCATAAGACTATCTCCTGCTAATTGTTTCTTGTTTATCTACACCAATAATAACTTCTCAACATCTTCGAGTACTGGTGATCTCATTTTTGTCAGCATGTTTACCCCTTTTGCAACAACAGCTTCCTTGATTTCCTTTTTCTTGGTCACAATGGAAGCTATGATTGTATGGAGTTTGTTATACATCCTGGCCAGTTCGGCCACACGTACTCCACTTTCATATTGTTCAATGATGTTTTTCTTAAATTCAATCGTATGTCTCACCTTCTTTACCAAAGGCTTGGCACTAGGAGCTTTCTTTGGAGCCATAGTAGCTTATTTAGTGGTTGCAAACACTAAAATGAATGGAATATTGTAAAATATTTCGTATGAGCAAGTGAGGGGACTGTCCCTCACTGGTAAACAATGGCACACTGGCTGGGAAGGGAGGCCGGGGCGGCTCAGAGTGTGAGTACGCTTCCCAGACGAATGATTATTCGCGAGTCAAACTATGATTAGCAAGCCATTGTTTTGACGAAAATATCGTTATGATTTTCGAAAATTACGACTATCAAGCCTTACGATTATCGAGAGACAACTGTATTTACACCACACATTGCCCTTAGACAGAACATCTCCACCGCCTCCTTGCTGCAGCGTTTACAACCCAAGCTTCATACTTATATAAGTGTGTTGGTACCACTGTACTTTCATACATTCCCTTCTTTGCCTCCATAGATAATGTTTTTTATTTTTTTTATTTTAACACATTGGCCGATTCCCACCAAAGCA
Source organism: Cherax quadricarinatus (assembly GCF_038502225.1). NCBI lineage: Eukaryota > Metazoa > Arthropoda > Malacostraca > Decapoda > Parastacidae > Cherax > Cherax quadricarinatus. Next base: position 25,699,672 of record NC_091295.1, on the reverse strand, counting down.
GGGTGGCCCGAAAAAGAAAAACTCATCATAATTCACTCCATCACTGTCTTGCCAGAGGGGTGCTTTATGCTACAATTATAAAACTGTAACATTAATTACGGAATTATGCTCTCGTGAAGTTAGCGGTCTCAACGATGTTTACGCATCAGCGATTTTGCCCACTTTGAGCCCCATTTTCAGCCAATTCCAGTGTACTGGTCGATAAAAATCATATTAACACCCCTCCTTCAGAGTGTAGACACTGTACTTCCCATCTCCAGGACTCAGGTCCGACCTGCCGATTTCCCTGAATCCCTTCATAAATGTTACTTTGCTTACACTCCAACAGCACATCAAGTATTAAAAGCCATTTGTCTCCATTTACTCCTATCAAATACGCTTACGCACACTTGCTGGAAATCCAAGGCCCTCGCACACAAAACCTCCTTTACCCCCTCCCTCCAACGCTTTCTAGGCCGACCCCTACCCCGCCTTCCCTCCACTACAGATTTATGCACTTTCAAAGTCATTCTGTTTTGCTCCATTCTCTCTACATGTCTGAACCACCTCAACAACCCCCTCTCAGCCCTCTGGACAATAGTTTTGGTAATCCCACACCTTCTAATTTCCAAACTACGAATTCTCCGCATTATATTCACGCCACACATTGCCCTCAGACGTGACATCTCCACTGCCTCCAACCTTCTCCTCATTGCAACATTCATCACCCATACTTCACACCCATACAAGAGTGTTGGTACAACTATACTCTCATACATTTCCCTCTTTGCTTTCACAGACAAAGTTCTTTGTCTCCACAGACTCTTAAGTGTACCACTCACCCTTTTCCCCTCATCAATTCTATGATTCACCTCCTTCATAGACCCATCTGCTGACACGTCCACCCCTAAATATCTGAATACATTCACCTCCTCCATACTCTCTCCCTCCAGTTTGATATCTAATCTTTCATCACCTAATCTTTTTGTTATCCTCATAACCTTACTCTTTCCTATATGCACTTTTAATTTTCTTCTCTTACGTAGCCTACCAAATTCATCCACCAACCTCTGCAACTTTTCTTCAGAATCTTCCAAAAGCACAGTGTCATCAGCAAAGAGCAACTGGGACAACTCCCACTTTGTGTTTGATTCTTTAATCTTTTAACTCCACACCTCTTGCCAAAACCCTCGCATTCACTTCTCTTACAATGCCATCTATAAATATATTGAACAACCACAGTGACACTTATCTGAATACTGTTCACCTATGTTTCACTGTAAACACTTGGTCTACACACCTCCTACCTTTCCTAAAGCCTCCTTGTTCATCTGCTATCCTACTCTCCGTCTTACTCTTAATTCTTTCAATGATAACTACCATACACTTTACCAGGTATACTCAACAGACTTATTCCCCTATAGTTTTTGAACTTTTTTTTTTTTTTTTTTATCCAAAGGAACTATGCATGCTCTCTGCCAATCCCTAGGTACCTTACCCTCTTCATACATTTATTAAATAATAACACCAACCACTCCAAAACTATATCCCCACCTGCTTTTAACATTTCTATCTTTATCCCATCAATCCCAGCTGCCTTACCCCCTTTCATTCTACCCACTGCCTCATGAACTTCCCCCACACTCACAACTGGCTCATCCTCACTCCTACAAGATGTTATTCCTCCTTGCCCTATACATAAAATCACAGTTTTTTGTCTCCACATATACCTCAATGCACCACTCGCCTTTTTTCCTTCATCATTTCTACAGTTAACCTCATCTTTCATACCTCCATCCGCTGACACGTCAAATCCCAAATATCTGAAAACATTCACTTCTTCCATACTCCTCCTCCTCCAATTTGATATCCAGTTTTTCTTTATCTAAATCATTTGATACCCTCATTCCCCATAATTTAATCCCACCCCTCTCCCCAGCACCCTAGCATTTACTTCTTTTACAATCCCATCTATAAATATATTAAAAAACCATGGTGACATTACACATCCCTGTCTAAGACCCACCTTTACCAGGGGGTAGTGTCCCTCTCTTCTACACACCCTAACCTGAGCCTCACTATCATCATAAAAACTGTTTACAGCATTTACTAACTTATTACCTATTCTATATACTTGCAACATATGCCACATTGCTCCCGTATCCACTCTATCGTATGCCTTTTCTAAATCCATAAATGCAATGAAAACTTCCCTACCTTTATCTAAATACTGTTCACATATATGCTTCAATGTAAACACTTGATCTACACATCCCCTACCCACTCTAAAACCTCCTTGCTCATCCACAATCCTACATTCTGTCTTGCCTCTTAATTCTTTCAATAATATCCCTACCATACACTTTTCCTGGTATACTCAGTAAACTTATTCCTTTTTAATTTTTACAATCGCTTTTGTCCCCCTTCCCTTTATATAAAGGAATTATACATGCTCTCTGCCAATCCCTAGGTACTTTCCCCTCATACATTTATTGAACAAAAATACCAACCACTCCAATACTATATCCCCCCTGCTTTTAACATTTCTGTCACGATCCCGTCAGTTCCAGCTGCTTTACCCCCTTTCATTCTGCGTAATACCTCACACACCTCCCCCACACTCGCATCCTGCTCTTCTTCACTCCTAAAAGATGGTATACCTCCCTGGTCAGTGCATGAAATTACCGCCTCCCTTTCTTCGTCGATATTTAAAAGTTCCTCGAAATATTCTCGTCATCTACCCAATACCTCCATCTCCCCATCTACTAACTCCCCTACTCTGGTTTTAGCTGACAGATCCATTCATTCCTTAGGCTTTCTTAACTTGTTTATCTCACTCCAAAATTTTTTTCTGATTTTCATCAAAATTTCTTGACAGTGCCTCTCCCACTCTATCATCTGCTCTCCTGTTACACTCTCTCACCACTCTCTTCAACTTTCTTTTACTCTCCATATACTCTGCTCTTCTTATAACACTTCTGCTTTGTAAAAACCTCTCTTAAGCTACCTTTTTCTCTCTTATCACACCCTTTATTTCATCATTCCACCAATCATGCCTCTTTCCTCCTGCATCCACCCTCATACAAACTTCTGCCCTTTTATTCTAATACTGCATTTTTAAAACTATCCCAACCCTCTTCAACCCCCTCACTACTCATACTTGCAGTAGCCCACCTTTCTGCCAACAGTTGCTTATATCTCACCCTAACTTGTTCCTGCCTTGGTTTATACACTTTCACCTCTCTGTTACTTGATGTTGCCATTTTCCTTTTGTCCCATCTACCTCTTAATTATTATTATTATTATTATTATTATTATTTATTTTTTTTATTATCACACTGGCCGATTCCCACCAAGGCAGGGTGGCCCGAAAAAGAAAAACTTTCACCATCATTCACTCCATCACTGTCTTGCCAGAAGGGTGCTTTACACTACAGTTTTTAAACTGCAACATTAACACCCCTCCTTCAGAGTGCAGGCACTGTACTTCCCATCTCCAGGACTCAAGTCCGGCCTGCCGGTTTCCCTGAATCCCTTCATAAATGTTACTTTGCTCACACTCCAACAGCACGTCAAGTATTAAAAACCATTTGTCTCCATTCACTCCTATCAAACACGCTCACGCATGCCTGCTGGAAGTCCAAGCCCCTCGCACACAAAACCTCCTTTACCCCCTCCCTCCAACCCTTCCTTGGCCGACCCCTACCCCGCCTTCCTTCCACTACAGACTGATACACTCTTGCAGTTATTCTGTTTCGCTCCATTCTCTCTACATGTCCGAACCACCTCAACAACCCTTCCTCAGCCCTCTGGACAACAGTTTTGGTAATCCCGCACCTCCTCCTAACTTCCAAACTACGAATTCTCTGCATTATATTCACACCACACATTGCCCTCAGACATGACATCTCCACTGCCTCCAGCCTTCTCCTCGCTGCAACATTCATCACCCATGCTTCACACCCATATAAGAGCGTTGGTAAAACTATACTCTCATACATTCCCCTCTTTGCCTCCAAGGACAAAGTTCTCTGTCTCCACAGACTCCTAAGTGCACCACTCACTCTTTTTCCCTCATCAATTCTATGATTCACCTCATCTTTCATAGACCCATCCGCTGACACGTCCACTCCCAAATATCTGAATACATTCACCTCCTCCATACTCTCTCCCTCCAATCTGATATTCAATCTTTCATCACCTAATCTTTTTGTTATCCTCATAACCTTACTCTTTCCTGTATTCACCTTTAATTTTCTTCTTTTGCACACCCTACCAAATTCATCCACCAATCTCTGCAGCTTCTCTTCAGAATCTCCCAAGAGCACAGTGTCATCAGCAAAGAGCAGCTGTGACAACTCCCACCCTGTGTGTGATTCTTTATCTTTTAACTCCACGCCTCTTGCCAAGACCCTCGCATTTACTTCTCTTACAACCCCATCTATAAATATATTAAACAACCACGGTGACATCACACATCCTTGTCTAAGGCCTACTTTTACTGGGAAAAAATTTCCCTCTTTTCTACATACTCTAACTTGAGCCTCACTATCCTCGTAAAAACTCTTCACTGCTTTCAGTAACCTACCTCCTACACCATACACTTGCAACATCTGCCACATTGCCCCCCTATCCACCCTGTCATACGCCTTTTCCAAATCCATAAATGCCACAAAGACCTCTTTAGCCTTATCTAAATACTGTTCACTTATATGTTTCACTGTAAACACCTGGTCCACACACCCCCTACCTTTCCTAAAGCCTCCTTGTTCATCTGCTATCCTATTCTCCGTCTTACTCTTAATTCTTTCAATTATAACTCTACCATACACTTTACCAGGTACACTCAACAGACTTATCCCCCTATAATTTTTGCACTCTCTTTTATCCCCTTTGCCTTTATACAAAGGAACTATGCATGCTCTCTGCCAATCCCTAGGTACCTTACCCTCTTCCATACATTTATTAAATAATTGCACCAACCGCTCCAAAACTATATCCCCACCTGCTTTTAACATTTCTATCTTTATCCCATCAATCCCGGCTGCCTTACCCCCTTTCATTTTACCTACTGCCTCACGAACTTCCCCCACACTCACAACTGGCTCTTCCTCACTCCTACAAGATGTTATTCCTCCTTGCCCTATACACGAAATCACAGCTTCCCTATCTTCATCAACATTTAACAATTCCTCAAAATATTCCCTCTATCTTCCCAATACCTCTAACTCTCCATTTAATAACTCTCCTCTCCTATTTTTAACTGACAAATCCATTTGTTCTCTAGGCTTCCTTAACTTGTTAATCTCACTCCAAAACTTTTTCTTATTTTCAACAAAATTTGTTGATAACAGCTCACCCACTCTCTCATTTGCTCTCTTTTTACATTGCTTCACCACTCTCTTAACCTCTCTCTTTTTCTCCATATACTCTTCCCTCCTTGCATCACTTCTACTTTGTAAAAACTTCTCATATGCTAACTTTTTCTCCCTTACTACTCTCTTTACATCATCATTCCACCAATCGCTCCTCTTCCCTCCTGCACCCACTTTCCTGTAACCACAAACTTCTGCTGAACACTCTAACACTACATTTTTAAACCTACCCCATTCCTCTTCGACCCCATTGCCTATGCTCTCATTAGCCCATCTATCCTCCAATAGCTGTTTATATCTTACCCTAACTGCCTCCTCTTTTAGTTTATAAACCTTCACCTCTCTCTTCCCTGATGCTTCTATTCTCCTTGTATCCCATCTACCTTTTACTCTCAGTGTAGCTACAACTAGAAAGTGATCTGATATATCTGTGGCCCCTCGATAAACATGTACATCCTGAAGTCTACTCAACAGTCTTTTATCTACTAATACATAATCCAACAAACTACTGTCATTTCGCCCTACATCATATCGTGTATACTTATTTATCCTCTTTTTCTTAAAATATGTATTACCTATAACTAAACCCCTTTCTGTACAAAGTTCAATCAAAGGGCTCCCATTATCATTTACACCTGGCACCCCAAACTTACCTACCACACCCTCTCTAAAAGTTTCTCCTACTTTAGCATTCAGGTCCCCTACCACAATTACTCTCTCACTTGGTTCAAAGGCTCCTATACATTCACTTAACATCTCCCAAAATCTCTCTCTCCTCTGCATTCCTCTCTTCTCCAGGTGCATACACGCTTATTATGACCCACTTCTCGCATCCAACCTTTACTTTAATCCACATAATTCTTGAATTTACACATTCATATTCTCTTTTCTCCTTCCATAACTGATCATTATTATTCTAGGTAGTAGGTTGGTAGACAGCAACCGCCCAGGGAGGTACTACCGTCCTGCCAAGTGAGTGTAAAACGAAAGCCTGTAATTGTTTTACATGATGGTAGGATTGCTGTTGTCTTTTGTCTGTCTCATAAACATGCAAGATTTCATGTATGTCTTGCTACTTCTACTTACACTTAAATCACACTACACATACATGTAGAAGCATATATATATGCACCCCTCTGGGTTTTCTGCTATTTTCTTTCTAGTTCTTGTTCTTGTTTATTTCCTCTTATCTCCATGGGGAAGTGGAACAGAATTCTTCCTCCGTAAGCCATGCGTGTAGTAAGAGGCGACTAAAATGCCGGGAGCAGGGGCTAGTAACTTCTTCTCCTGTATATATTACTAAATGTAAAAGGAGAAACTTTTGTTTTTCCTTTTGGGCCACATTATTATTATTCTAGGTAGTAGGTTGGTAGACAGCAACTGCCCAGGGAGGTACTACCGTCCTGCCAGGTGAGTGTAAAACGAAAGCCTGTAATTGTTTTACATGATGGTAGGATTGCTGGTGTCCTTTTTTCTGTCTCGTAAATATGCAAGATTTCAGGTACGTCTTGCTACTTCTACTTACACTTAGGTCACACTACACATACATATACAAGCATATATGTATATATACACATCCCTCTGGCTTTTCTTCTATTTTCTTTCTAGTTCTTGTTCTTGTTTATTTCCTCTTATCTCCATGGGGAAGTGGAACAGAATTCTTCCTCCGTAAGCCATGCATGTTGTAAGAGGCGACTAAAATGCCGGGAGTAAGGGGCTAGTAACCCCTTCTCCCATATAAATTATTAAATTTAAAAAGAGAAACTTTCGTTTTTTTTTTGGGGCCACCCTGCCTTGGTGGGATATGGCCGGTTTGTTGAAAAAAAAAATTATTATTATTATTTTATTATTATTACAGGTCCTCCATCACAAATCCGGCATCATTGGGACCTGTAGTATGCCAGATTACTGAGTTTGCCGAATTACAGAGTGGTTAAGTTAGAATACACTTAATAAAATTAACCAACTTGACTTACACAGTTCATTGAACATCGGCAAAAATCGAACATTTCTGCTACTTTGAGCTCAATTTCAAGGTACTTTTCGTCATGAAAGCAATCAAAATCATGTCTATTTCTGTAATATATCTTTCATTCTATCAAATGACTCCAATAAATGAGAATACACCCATAAAAACCACACGAAAATATACTGCAAAGAGGCGGCTAATGGCTGAGAAGTTAACTCCCTTATTTATCGTCCGTCTTTTTTATTTTTGTTGTACGTTAAGAAGCATCTTTCCATCATACATTGCCCAAGTTTCAATGAGATAGCACAACAAACAACCGAGAAAAAAAAATATTTACCAAAAATCATATATGGCAAGCCCAAGCCAGGTACTGGAAATAAGTCACTTTGTCTGACTTTTCTGGGTTATCCTAGGTTCTCTATACATACACTGCTATGTATGATAATCTGTGTAACTGTATTTGTGTATACCTGAATAAACTTATTTACTTCTAGTATGTCAACTGAGTACAAGAAACCACCCATTCACTTATTTCAACTACCCAATAAAGTGGTCAGAAATTGGCAATTTTGCCGATTTCACACAAATTTCAACAGATGCCAATTTCAAAATAGGGTCCAGAATAAACAATGCAGACATTCCTGGCACTAAAATAACATTTTCTCTGTTCATTAGTCACGGCTACAGGCCCCTCTTATATTACTCTTGCTTACCATTTTTGAATTTTTATTCACAAAAAAAAAGAAAAGATTTACTGTTATGCAGACTACTGCATTATTGTAATAATTGTATAAATAATGTCAATCCATTCTTGACTCCGTACTGGAATTTAGACTGGCAGGCGGACAGGTATTGGACGGTGACGTCATTTGTTTACTCTTGAGCTTCGCTAAAGAATAGAACATTTTCACTACTGTGAGCGCAATTTCAAGGTACTTTTCGTCATGAAAGCAATCAAAATCATATCTATTTCTGTAATATATCTTTCATTCTATCAAATGAGACCGAAAAAATGAGAATATAACCATAACAACCATACAAAAATATACCGCTAAGCGGCCGCTAATGGCTGAGAAGTGAACTCCGCTATTTATGGTCTGATTTTTTTCATTTTTGGTGTACGTGAAGAAGTATTTTTCCATCATACATTGCCCAAGTTTGAATAAGATAACCCAACAAACAACTGAGAAAATAATAATAATTATGTAATAATAATATTTTTATTTACTACACGTACATGCACAAGGTATACAGGCCTAGCTGACATCAGTGACATACTACTGTATAGAAAGGCACTTCTTATGTTGAGTATTTCAAGAAAATTAGGTCAGTGGCCCAGGATAACACCCACACTAGTCGACTAATGCCCAGGTACCCATTTACTGATGGGTAAACATAGACAACAGGTGTAAAGAAACACGCCTAATGTTTCTACTCTGGCTGGGAATCGAATATTTACCAAAAATCATATATGGCTAACCCAAGCCAGGTACTAAAATTAAGCCACGTTGACACTTTTGGGGTTATCCTAGGTTCTCTACACACATGCTGCTATGTGTGATAATCTATAGAGAGAAAATAACTTTTTTGTTTCATGTTTATGGTGGAGTACGAGTGTATATCATAGTTAGCCCTGTGCTATACTCCGTTTTCTCTAATATAAGCCCCCAATTCAGGGATAGGAGAATGGTATTTGTTTACCATATCCTCTTCATAACTCTATCGAACTGCTCGGTGTTATGCCAAATATTATTCATTCTGGAGTATTTAACATGTTTTATGTTATTTATATTTTTTATTATGTCATATTAGATCAATTGTGATAGGCAAATAGGCTGTAGTGTTGATATTAGTGTAATAATAAAGCATATTCTCCTGCTTCATGAGACTGAGCTCATGGCAACTGACAGTGGCTTCAAAGCCACCTTATCTTTAATGGATAATGTACTGTGTAGGTGCTTTACATAATGAGAAGCATTTCTTTTATTCATTGGAACCATGGCTAGGGCTAAAAGTAAGCAGGTTAATAAAACAATAAATGGACAAAAAGAAATTGGAATGACTTATGCAGCAAGTAGCACCACCAAACAGTACCAGAAGGTTGGTGTGGCGACCCTGGAAATTTGAAATTATGCTAGCCAAAATTAGTGCCAAATAACTGAAGGAACCGAATAACTGATTGCCGGATTCGTGATGGCGGACCTGTATTATAATATTATTATTTTTTTTTTTTTTTTTTTTTTTAACAAGTCGGTCGTCTCCCACCGAGGCAGGGTATTATATATTATATATTAGTATTATATATATAATTATTATTATTATTATTATTGTTGCATTATACTATTATTATTATTATATGTATTATTGTTTTTTTTTTTTTTTTCTTTCAACAAGTCGGCCGTCTCCCACCGAGGCAGGGTGACCCAAAAAAGAAAGAAAATCCCCAAAAAGAAAATATTTAAATCATCATTCAACACTTTCACTACACTCGCACATTATCACTGTTTTTGCAGAGGTGCTCAGAATACACAGTTTAGAAGCATACACATATAAAGATACACAATATATCCCTCCAAACTGCCAATATCCCAAACCCCTCCTTTAAAGTGCAGGCATTGTACTTCCCATTTCCAGGACTCAAGTCCGACTATATGAAAATAACCGGTTTCCCTGAATTATTTTTTTTTTTTTATTATCACACTGGCCGATTCCGACCAAGGCAGGGTGGCCCGAAAAAGAAAAACTTTCGCCATCATTCACTCCATCACTGTCTTGCCAGAAGGGTGCTTTACACTACAGTTTTTATACTGCAACATTAACACCCCTCCTTTAGAGTGCAGGCACTGTACTTCCCATCTCCAGGACTCAAGTCCGGCCTGCCAGTTTCCCTGAATCCCTGCTCACACTCCAACAGATCGTCAGGTCCCAAGTACCATTCGTCTCCATTCACTCCTATCTAACACGCTCACGCACGCTTGCTGGAAGTCCAAGCCCCTTGCCCACAAAACCTCCTTTACCCCCTCTCTCCAACCCTTTCAAGGATGACCCCTGCCCCGCCTTCCTTCCCCTATAGATTTATATGCATTCCATGTCATTCTACTTTGATCCATTCTCTCTAAATGACCAAACCACCTCAACAACCCCTCTTCTGCCCTCTGACTAATACTTTTATTAACTCCACACCTTTTCCTAATTTCCACACTCCGAATTTTCTGCATAATATTTACACCACACATTGCCCTTAAACAGGACATCTCCACTGCCTCCAACCATCTCCTCGCTGCTGCATTTACCACCCAAGCTTCACACCCATATAAGAGTGTTGGTACTACTATACTTTCATACATTCATATACATATACATATACATATACATATACATACATATACCTCAATGCACCACTCACCTTTTTTCCCTCATCAATTCTATGATTAACCTCATCCTTCATGAATTATTGTTATTATTATTATTGTTATTGTTATTATTATTATTATTACAATGTAAACAATTTGTGATTTTTATTCACAAAAAATAGAAGATTTACTGTTATGCAGATGTTATGCAGAAAAATGGGATTACCTGGGGCTAAAGCCTTGTATAAGGGCAAAGGTAAAAGTTACACACATCTCAGGCAGAAATAGGCCACCCAGGGCTATCCCAGTCAAAACAGAAAGCACTAAACCAGCATTTGTTACTTCAGTGGGTTGGTTAACAGAGGATTAGGCAAAATTCCTACTTAGAAAAATATATATTTATTCGTCATAACACTATATACACACTGTAGAAAACACCTTCATATATCGCCTGTCCTAAATGCCCAAATAATGGCACACAAGAAGCGGGCGGCTGGAGAGTCCTGGAAAACGTGAACACTTAGCTGAGCAACGGCAGGCCTTCACTACTCCAATACCGACCCCATTTCTTATTTCCTCACTCATCCCACAGCATCCTGACCATGTCAGAGCCTAGGTGAGCATACAGGTAAACCATAGAAGAGCCTATGGCTTGAGTTAGCTAAACAAAAGGAGTACACAACTACAAAACTTAGGTTAAATACATGGTGTCTCCAACACCAGCCTCCATGCCATGCTGACCACATGTGATTGCCCCAAGCCACACTTACCTGCTAACCAAAACACAGTTGGAAAATAAATCCCTTGCAGGATTTCCTTACATTTACCATTTAAGTACTTTACAGTACCCCCAAATGCACATTTTGAATTATAAAATTATGCTTTACAGTTATAACATTCATACTATTATGGCACCTTTCTCTACTGTATATACATTACAATGTCATGCAGAACCCTGCATAACAGCAGTCTACTGCATTATATTGTAATAATTGTATAAATAATGTCAACCCATTCATGACTGTATATTGGAATGAACAGTGACATCATTTGTTTACTCTTGAACATCGCCAAAGAATCGAACATTTCTGTTACTTTAAATTCAATTTAAAGGTACTTTTCATCGTGAAAAGTAATATATCTTCCATTCTATCAAATGAGATAAAAAAAAACAGAATACAGCCATAAAAACCATACGAAAGTACCGCTAAGGGGCGGCTAATTGCTGAGAAGTGAATTCCATTATTTATGGTCCGATTTCTTTCATTTTTGGTGTACGTTAAGGAGCATCTTTACATCATATGTTGCCCAAGTTTCAATAAGATAGTCCAACAAACAAATGAGATCCAATTCCCTAGATCAAGAGCAGGAGTCCCTCACCTTGAGGCCCACTCACTTATGGAAATTTTGCTTGCGTATGGAAGCAAAAAAATCGACCGATTGACTGCTGGTATTTGAAAAAACTCGCATGTGGATGCGCTTGCAAGTGGAGGTTCCACTGTACTGTTATTATCCATCTGGGTAGCTATAATGCATTTCAAGATCAGATATGTGCCAAGAAATACAAAATGTTTAGTACAATAGTTACTCTAAAAGTTTAGCAGCGAAGGGCAAAAGACAAGCTTCAGTTCATTCCTATAAACTTTGTACAATACAGGAAATGACTAACAGGTCCCACACACCTACTTTACCACCCCCAAAAATACATATACAATATCAATTTTTTTTTTTCATCATGACAGCCATTTCCTACCAAGGCAGGGTGACCCCAAAAAGAAGAAGAAATAAAAGTTTTCCTTCTTTTTACAATAAGTAATTTATACAAGAGAAGAGGTTACTGTCCCCTTGCTTCCTGCACTTTAGTTGCCTCCACTTTACATGGAGTATCAGATATTTATACTAGTATGTAAATAATCACCAGTGTGATATTTAAGTGTTTATTTATATCATACTGTTTATTTATACAGTATGGGCTTCATTATTTGCAGGTTTTTGATTCTTACTCATGAATAAATTCAGTTGTCCAGTATTTTTCTGCCAGTATTTCTTTCTCATTCCCAAATCTTTCTCTGTTCTAGTCAGTATTTCTGAAGAAAGTCTGTATTAACCAAGTAAGAGTAACATGTACTTTGTATAATTTCTGAGAAACAATGAATCCAAATGTTAACTATTTTGTTGTTCAGCAATAATTTTTTATATGGTTTTGTTTTAGCTTTGCAAGACCTCTAGGAACATAACTGCCTCACAAATTTGTGGGAGACTTTATATAAAACTGATGGTAATACAAAAATTCTTAAGGTTTTCCTACAATTATTGATAATGCTTGTAACTATAATATTGAATGTATTGCATTTAAGCTAGAACACATTGCCTTCATTACTATAGAAATTTGCATGCCTAAAAAGTTGCTCTTTTGTTTTATTAAAATACTAATTCTCTGCTGAAACATAAAACCTTATAAGAAATATTTTAACCCTTTCAGTGTCAAGACCCCTGATCCTTAACTCTGTGTTGAAACTTTAAAAAAAAAAATATTCTTATGAAATGATAGAGAATCTTTTCCTGATGGTAATGACTCCAAAAGTATGAAATTTGATGAAAAACTTAAGAAATTATACTCTTGTGAAGTTAGCACTCTCTGCAATATTTACGCATCAGCGATTTTGCCCACTTTGAGCCCTATTTTCAGTCAATTCCATTGTTCCAGTCAACTAAAATCATAGCTATTTTGCTAGAACTCCATTTGTTATATCAACTGAGTACAAGAAACCGCCCATTTACTGATTTTAACTACCCAATAAAGTGGTCAGGATTTGGCAATTTGGCCAATTTCACACAAACTTCAAAAGATGCCAGTTTCAAAATAGGGTCCAGAATAAACAAGGCAGACATTCCTGGTACTAAAATAACATTTTCTCTGTACATTAGTCACGTCTCCACGCCCCTCTTATATTACTCTTGCTTTCCATTTTGAATTTTTATTCTCACACAAAAAAATAAAAGATTTACTGTTATTCAGACAACTGCATTATTGTAATAATTGTATAAATAATGTCGTCCCATTCATGACGGCATATTAGACTGGCCAGTTGGACACATATTGGACAGTGACGTCATTTGTTTACTCCTGAACATTGGCAAAAATCGAACATTTTCGCTTATTTGAGCTCAATTTCTAGGTACTTATCGTCATGAAACCAATCAGAATCATCTCTATTTTTGTAATGTATCTTCCATTCTATCAAATGAGACTAAGAAAATAAGAATACAACCATAAATACCATACAAAAATACAGCTCAAGTTTGGCATTTTAGACCAAAAACAGTCAGTTGTTTTTTTTCTCATGCACTGCATACCACAGGATTTTTTATACCATACAAAAATACACTGCATAGTTGCTGTTGTAAACCAAAAACAGGGTTGGAGTTTTTTTTCTCATTATGCACTGTGTGCTGCAGGATTTTTTATACTGTGCACACTAACCATGCAGTCCTATTCTTTCATATGTAGTCTTACTAGCTTTCTTCCACCAGATTTGAAGGAGCAAGAATTTTGGCGTAGTATTACGGGATCGACACTGGCTCTCAAGCCGTAATACTATGGGACAGACACTGAAAGGGTTAAGCATTATTTTTTTGAAACAATCTTGACTTAGCTTAATATGCTTTATGATTTCATGTGTTTATAATACATTCTTAGGGGTGTGCCTTGGATAAATTGGTTGCTTTTGCCTGGGTGATAAGGATTTGCCATACTTTTGTTGCTTTGTGAAATGATGGGATCCCACATTGGTCAGTTTTTTGCATCCTATATTGTTTAACAGGTGCTGAGTGTACGTACATACTAGATACGCACATTTAAATAGTCCTTGCTTCTCATATGCTTTTTTCCCTTGAGGTGCCATAAATAAAGTTTATTGATGATTCTTTCTTTCAACAGGTATTTTCATTGGATTGTCCCAAGGCATTTCTATCATATTACAGCCCTACACAAGCCCAGACAAGGCAAACCACACTGGAACGCATGGCTGAGCAGATAGCAACTGTTTGTGCCACTCTTGGCGAGTATCCTGCTGTCAGGTAATATTTTTCCTAAATGTATTTATAGTAGATGTAATAATTTTTTTTTTTTTTTTTTTTTTAACAAGTCGGCCGTCTCCTACCGAGGCAGGGTGACCCAAAAAAAAGAAAATCCCCAAAAAGAAAATACTTTCATCATCATTCAACACTATCACCTCACATAATCACTGTTTTTGCAAAGGTGCTCAGAACACAACAGTTTAGAAGCATACACGTATAAAGATACACAACATACCCCCTCCAAACTGCTAATATCCCAAACCCCTCCTTTAGAGTGCAGGCATTGTACTTCCTAATTCCAGGACTGTCTTGCTAGAGGCCTGCCAATACCACAGTTCAAAACTGCAAATATCTCCCACCCCTCTACTACAGCACATTGTACTTCCCACCTCTAGTATTTAAGTCCAGCTAACCAGTTTTCCTGAATCCCTTCATAAATGTTACCTTGCTCACACTCCAACAGCACATTAAGTCATAGAAACCACTTGCCTCCACTCACTCCTATCTCATATGCTCACACATGCTTGCTGGATGTCTAAGCCCCTCACACGCACACAGCCTCCTTTACCCCCTCCATCCAACCTTTCCTAGGATGACCCCTACTCCACCTTCCCTCCACTACAGATTTATACACCAAGTCATCCTATTTTGTTCCATCCTCTCTAAGTTGAAGATTGAGACACTTATGCAGCATATGGGAAACTTTATTCAGGAAACGTTTTGCCACACAGTGGCTTCATCAGTCCAATACAAAGAGGAAGGCGTAAGGAGAGGAGGAGTATGAGGTAATCAGTTCCTCAACCTGGAGTCGATGTGTTCAGTCCATCAATCTACAAGATTGATCAATCAATCTACAAGATTGATGGACTGAACACATCGACTCCAGGTTGAGGAACTGATTACCTCATACTCCTCCTCTCCTTACGCCTTCCTCTTTGTATTGGACTGATGAAGCCACTGTGTGGCGAAACGTTTCCTGAATAAAGTTTCCCATATGCTGCATAAGTGTCTCAATCTTCAACTTGTCGGTTTTTCAAACCATTCATCACATCCTCTCTAAGTGTTCAAACAACCTCAGTAACCCCTCTTCAGCTCTCAGAATAATACTTCTAGTAATCCTGTACCTTCTAATCTCCAAGCTATGATTTCTCTGCATAATATTCACACCACACATTGCCTTGAAATGCATCTCTAGTGCCTCCAGCTTCCTTCTTTCTGTAACATTCACAGCCCATGCTTCAAAGTAAATAAGGTTATAATTTTTTTAAGCACACCAGCCATCTCCCAACAAAGTAGGGTGACTCAAAAAAGAGGAAACACTCATCATCATTCATTCAGTTGCTGTCTAGCTAGAAGGATGCTGACCACACAGTTCAGATGACCCTATGAACTGGAGCTTCCTCACTCTTCTAGAGTGCAGCACTATATTTCCCATCTCAAGGACTCAACTTCACCTAACTAGTTTTCTGAATTCTTTCATAAGTATTACCTTGCTTACACTCCAGCAGCATGTTGGGTCACAAAAACCACTTTCCTCTACTTGAACAACCCTGCTAGATGTTCAAGCCCCTAGTGCACAAAACCTCTTTCCTACAGTCCTACCTGAAACTGCCCCTACCCCTCCATCCCAGGTTAATATAACCTTTTTTAGTCATCCTGTTTTGTTCCATCCTTACTAAGTGCCCAAACCAACACAGCAACCCTTTCTCAGCCCTCTGAATTACACCTTTGAGTGCCTGACACCTTTTAACTGCCATTCTCCAAATTATCTGCAAAATATTCATATCACACATTTCCCACAAATGCAAGATCCCTTTGCCTCTGGCATCATTGCTGTGTTTAAAATCCATTCTTCTCACCCAAATACCACCATACTCTGGTACATTCCTTTTTTGCTGATACATACATACATTAGGCCTTCATATTACCCAGTATGCAGTTTTTTTGTTTTTTTTTCAACATGTCGGCCGTCTCCCATCGAGGCAGGGTGACCCAAAAAAGAAAGAAAATCCCCAAAAAGAAAATACTTTCATCATCATTCAACACTTTCACCACACTCACACATTATCACTGCTTTTGCAGAGGTGCTCAGAATACAACAGTTTAGAAGCATATACGTATAAAGATACACAACATACCCCTCCAAACTGCCAATATCCCAAACCCCTCCTTTAAAGTGCAGGCATTGTACTTCCCATTTCCAGGACTCAAGTCCGACTATATGAAAATAACCGGTTTCCCTGAATCCCTTCACTAAATATTACCCTGCTCACACTCCAACAGATCGTCAGGTCCCAAGTATCATTCGTCTCCATTCACTCCTATCTAACACGCTCATGCACGCTTGCTGGAAGTCCAAGCCCCTTGCCCACAAAACCTCCTTTACCCCCTCTTTCCAACCCTTTCGAGGACGACCCCTACCCCTCCTTCCTTCCTCTATATATTTATATGCTTTCCATGTCATTCTACTTTGATCCATTCTCTCCAAATGACCAAACCACCTCAACAACCCCTCTTCTGCCCTCTGGCTAATGCTTTTATTAACTCCACACCTTCTCCTAATTTCCACACTCCGAATTTTCTGCATAATATTTACACCACACATTGCCCTCAGACAGGACATCTCCACTGCCTCCAACCGTCTCCTCGCTGCTGCATTTACCACCCAAGCTTCACATCCATATAAGAGTGTTGGTACTACTATACCTTCATACATTCCCTTCTTTGCCTCCATAGATAACGTTTTTTGACTCCACATATACCTCAACGCACCACTCACCTTTTTTCCCTCATCAATTCTATGATTAACCTCATCCTTCATAAATCCATCCGCCGACACGTCAACTCCCAAGTATCTGAAAACATTCACTTCTTCCATACTACTCCTCCCCAATTTGATATCCAATTTTTCTTTATCTAAATCATTTGATACCCTCATCACCTTACTCTTTTCTATGTTCAATTTCAACTTTCTACCTTTACACACATTCTCAAACTCATCTACTAACCTTTGCAATTTTTCTTTAGAATCTCCCATAAGCACAGTATCATCAGCAAAAAGTAACTGTGTAAATTCCCATTTTGAATTTGATTCCCCATAATTTAATCCCACCCCTCTCCCGAACACCCTAGCATTTACTTCTTTTACAACCCCATCTATAAATTTATTAAACAACCATGGTGACATTACACATCCCTGTCTAAGACCTACTTTTACCGGGAAGTATTCTCCCTCTCTTCTACACACCCTAACCTGAGCATCACTATCCTCATAAAAGCTCTTTACAGCATTTAGTAACTTACCACCTATTCCATATACTTGCAACATCTGCCACATTGCTCCTCTATCCACTCTATCATATGCCTTTTCTAAATCCATAAATGCAATAAAAACTTCCCTACCTTTATCTAAATACTGTCCACATATATGCTTCAATGTAAACACTTGATCTACACATCCCCTACCCACTCTGAAGCCTCCCTGCTCATCTGCAATCCTACATTCTGTCTTAACTCTAATTCTTTCAGTTATAACCCTACCGTATACTTTTCCTGGTATACTCGGTAAACTTATTCCTCTATAATTTTTACAATCTCTCTTGTCCCCTTTCCCTTAATATAAAGGGACTATACATGCTCTCCGCCAATCCCTAGGTACCTTCCCCTCTTTCATACATTTATTAAACAAAAGTACCAACCACTCCAACACTATATCCCCCCCCTGCTTTTAACATTTCTGTCATGATCCCATCAGTTCCAGCTGCTTTACCCCCTTTCATTCTACGTAATGCCTCACGTTCCTCCACCACACTTACATTCTGCTCTTCTTCACTCCTAAAAGATGGTATACCTCCCTGGCCAGTGCATGAAATTACCGCCTCCCTTTCTTCCTCAACATTTAAAAGTTCCTCAAAATATTCTCGCCATCTACCTAATACCTCCCTCTCCCCATCTACTAACTCCCCTACTCTGTTTTTAACTGACAAATCCATACTTTCCCTAGGCTTTCTTAACTTGTTTAACTCACTCCAAAATTTTTTCTTATTTTCATTAAAATTTCTTGACAGTGCCTCTCCCACTCTTTCATCTGCTCTCCTTTTGCACTCTCTCACCACTCTCTTCACCTTTCTTTTACTCTCCATATACTCTGCTCTTCTTATAACACTTCTGCTTTGTAAAAACCTCTCATAAGCTAACTTTTCTCTTTTATCACACCCTTTACTTCATCATTCCACCAATCACTCCTCTTTCCTCCTGCCCCCACCCTCCTATAACCAGAAACTTCTGCCCCACATTCTAATACTGCATTTTTAAAACCATTCCAACCCTCTTCAAACCCTCCCCCCCCACTACTCATCTTTGCACTAGCTCACCTTTCTGCCAATAGTCGCTTATATCTCGCCCGAACTTCCTCCTCCCTTAGTTTATACACTTTCACCTCCCTCTTACTTGTTGTTGCCACCTTCCTCTTTTCCCATCTACCTCTTACTCTAACTGTAGCTACAACTGAATAATGATCCGATATATCAGTTGCCCCTCTATAAACATGTACATCCTGGAGCCTACCCATCAACCTTTTATCCACCAATACATAATCTAACAAACTACTTTCATTACGTGCTACATCATACCTTGTATATTTATTTATCCTCTTTTTCATAAAATATGTATTACTTATTACCAAATTTCTTTCTACACATAGCTCAATTAAAGGCTCCCCATTTACATTTATCCCTGGCACCCCAAATTTACCTACTACTCCCTCCATAACATTTTTACCCACTTTAGCATTGAAATCCCCAACCACCATTACTCTCACACTTGATTCAAAACTCCCCACGCATTCACTCAACATTTCCCAGAATCTCTCTCCTCTACACTTCTCTCTTCTCCAGGTGCATACACGCTTACTATAACCCACTTTTCACATGCAATCTTTATTTTACTCCACATAATCCTTGAATTTATACATTTGTAGTCCCTCTTTTCCTGCCATAGCTTATCCTTCAACATTATTGCTACTCCTTCTTTAGCTCTAACTCTATTTGAAACCCCTGACCTAATCCCATTTATTCCTCTCCATTGAAACTCTCCCACCCCCTTCAGCTTTGTTTCACTTAAAGCCAGGACATCCAGTTTCTTCTCATTCATAACATCCACAATCATCTCTTTCTTATCATTTGCACAATATCCACACACATTCAGACTTCCCACTTTGACAATTTTCTTCTTCTTATTCTTTTTAGTAATCTTTACAGGAAAAGGGGTTACTAGGCCATTGTTCCCGGCATTTTAGTTGACTTTTACAACACGCATGGCTTATGGAGGAAAGATTCTTATTCCACTTCCCCATGGATATAAAAGGAAAAGTAATAAGACCAAGAACTATTTAGATAAAATCAAAGAAAACTCAGATGAGTGTGTATAAATAAACGTGTACATGTATGTGTAGTGTGACCTAAGTGTAAGTAGAAGTAGCAAGACATGCCTGTAATCTTGCATATTTATGAGACAGACAAAAGACACCAGCAATCCTACCATCATGTAAAACAATTACGGGCTTTCATTTTACACTCACTTGGCAGGACGGTAGTACCTCCCTGGGTGGTTGCTGTCTACCAACCTACTAAGAATAAGTATGCAGTTACATTCATGAAAATGCTGTGTTAGATCAATCCGTGTTATATAAACTGAAGATATTATGGGGGGAAATTGGGTTATGTTCCTGGCACCTCCCCAAAAGCCAAACAACTTTTTTTTATACATCCAGATGTTACAAAAATAAAAAGGATAATGTTGTTTTTGTTGCTTAACCCTTTGATTGTTTTGGTTGTATATATACGTCTTATGAGCCACCGTTTTTGACATATATATACTCATAAATTCTATAAATCTGTTGGGAAAGGAAGGTGGGGTAGGGGTCGTCCTCAAAAAGGTTGGAGGGAGTGGGTAAAGGAGGTGTTGTGGACGAGGGGTTTGGACTTCCAGCAAGTGTGCGCGAGTGTGTTAGATAGGAGTGCATGGAGACTAATGGTATTTGGGACCTGACGAGCTGTTGGAGTGAGAGCAGGGTAATATTTAGTGAAGGGATTCAGGGAAACCGGTTATTTTATATAACCGGACTTGAGTCCAGGAAATAGGAAGTATAATGCCTGCACTCTAAAGGAGGGGTTTGGGATATTGGCAGTTTGGAGGGATATATTGTGTATTTTTATATGTACTATATACTTCTAGGTAGTAGGTTGGTAGACAGCAACCACCCAGGGAAGTACTACCGTCCTGCCAGATGACTGTGAAACAAAAACCTGTAACTGTTTTACATGATGGTAGGATTGCTGGTTTCTTTTTCTGTCTCATAAACACGCTAAGATAACAGGGATATCTTGCTACTCCTACTTACACTTTGGTCACACTTCACAGACACGCACATGCATATATATATATACATACATCTAGGTTTTTCTCCTTTTTCTAAATAGCTCTTGTTCTTTTTTATTTCTTCTATTGTCCATGGGGAAGTGGAAAAGAATCTTTCCTCCGTAAGCCATGCGTGTCGTATGAGGCGACTAAAATGCCGGGAGCAATGGGCTAGTAACCCCTTCTCCTGTATACAATTACTAAAAAAGAGAAGAAGAAAAACTTTATAAAACTGGGTTGCTTAAATGTGCGTGGATGTAGTGCGGATGACAAGAAACAGATGATTGCTGATGTTATGAATGAAAAGAAGTTGGATGTCCTGGCCCTAAGCGAAACAAAGCTGAAGGGGGTAGGAGAGTTTCAATGGGGGGAAATAAATGGGATTAAATCTGGAGTATCTGAGAGAGTTAGAGCAAAGGAAGGGGTAGCAGTAATGTTAAATGATCAGTTATGGAAGGAGAAAAGAGAATATGAATGTGTAAATTCAAGAATTATGTGGATTAAAGTAAAGGTTGGATGCGAGAAGTGGGTCATAATAAGCGTGTATGCACCTGGAGAAGAGAGGAATGCAGAGGAGAGAGAGAGATTTTGGGAGATGTTAAGTGAATGTATAGGAGCCTTTGAACCAAGTGAGAGAGTAATTGTGGTAGGGGACTTGAATGCTAAAGTAGGAGAAACTTTTAGAGAGGGTGTGGTAGGTAAGTTTGGGGTGCCAGGTGTAAATGATAATGGGAGCCCTTTGATTGAACTTTGTATAGAAAGGGGTTTAGTTATAGGTAATACATATTTTAAGAAAAAGAGGATAAAGAAGTATACACGATATGATGTAGGGCGAAATGACAGTAGTTTGTTAGATTATGTATTGGTAGATAAAAGACTGTTGAGTAGACTTCAGGATGTACATGTTTATAGAGGGGCCACAGATATATCAGATCACTTTCTAGTTGTAGCTACACTGAGAGTAAAAGGTAGATGGGATACAAGGAGAATAGAAGCATCAGGGAAGAGAGAGGTGAAGGTTTATAAACTAAAAGAGGAGGCAGTTAGGGTAAGATATAAACAGCTATTGGAGGATAGATGGGCTAATGAGAGCATAGGCAATGGGGTCGAAGAGGTATGGGGTAGGTTTAAAAATGTAGTGTTAGAGTGTTCAGCAGAAGTTTGTGGTTACAGGAAAGTGGGTGCAGGAGGGAAGAGGAGCGATTGGTGGAATGATGATGTAAAGAGAGTAGTAAGGGAGAAAAAGTTAGCATATGAGAAGTTTTTACAAAGTAGAAGTGATGCAAGGAGGGAAGAGTATATGGAGAAAAAGAGAGAAGTTAAGAGAGTGGTGAAGCAATGTAAAAAGAGAGCAAATGAGAGAGTGGGTGAGATGTTATCAACAAATTTTGTTGAAAATAAGAAAAAGTTTTGGAGTGAGATTAACAAGTTAAGAAAGCCTAGAGAACAAATGGATTTGTCAGTTAAAAATAGGAGAGGAGAGTTATTAAATGGAGAGTTAGAGGTATTGGGAAGATGGAAGGAATATTTTGAGGAATTGTTAAATGTTGATGAAGATAGGGAAGCTGTGATTTCGTGTATAGGGCAAGGAGGAATAACATCTTGTAGGAGTGAGGAAGAGCCAGTTGTGAGTGTGGGGGAAGTTCGTGAGGCAGTAGGTAAAATGAAAGGGGGTAAGGCAGCCGGGATTGATGGGATAAAGATAGAAATGTTAAAAGCAGGTGGGGATATAGTTTTGGAGTGGTTGGTGCAATTATTTAATAAATGTATGGAAGAGGGTAAGGTACCTAGGGATTGGCAGAGAGCATGCATAGTTCCTTTGTATAAAGGCAAAGGGGATAAAAGAGAGTGCAAAAATTATAGGGGGATAAGTCTGTTGAGTGTACCTGGTAAAGTGTATGGTAGAGTTATAATTGAAAGAATTAAGAGTAAGACGGAGAATAGGATAGCAGATGAACAAGGAGGCTTTAGGAAAGGTAGGGGGTGTGTGGACCAGGTGTTTACAGTGAAACATATAAGTGAACAGTATTTAGATAAGGCTAAAGAGGTCTTTGTGGCATTTATGGATTTGGAAAAGGCGTATGACAGGGTGGATAGGGGGGCAATGTGGCAGATGTTGCAAGTGTATGGTGTAGGAGGTAGGTTACTGAAAGCAGTGAAGAGTTTTTACGAGGATAGTGAGGCTCAAGTTAGAGTATGTAGGAAAGAGGGAAATTTTTTCCCAGTAAAAGTAGGCCTTAGACAAGGATGTGTGATGTCACCGTGGTTGTTTAATATATTTATAGATGGGGTTGTAAGAGAAGTAAATGCGAGGGTCTTGGCAAGAGGCGTGGAGTTAAAAGATAAAGAAGCACACACAAAGTGGGAGTTGTCACAGCTGCTCTTTGCTGATGACACTGTGCTCTTGGGAGATTCTGAAGAGAAGTTGCAGAGATTGGTGGATGAATTTGGTAGGGTGTGCAAAAGAAGAAAATTAAAGGTGAATACAGGAAAGAGTAAGGTTATGAGGATAACAAAAAGATTAGGTGATGAAAGATTGAATATCAGATTGGAGGGAGAGAGTATGGAGGAGGTGAACGTATTCAGATATTTGGGAGTGGACGTGTCAGCGGATGGGTCTATGAAAGATGAGGTGAATCATAGAATTGATGAGGGAAAAAGAGTGAGTGGTGCACTTAGGAGTCTGTGGAGACAAAGAACTTTGTCCTTGGAGGCAAAGAGGGGAATGTATAAGAGTATAGTTTTACCAACGCTCTTATATGGGTGTGAAGCGTGGGTGATGAATGTTGCAGCGAGGAGAAGGCTGGAGGCAGTGGAGATGTCATGTCTGAGGGCAATGTGTGGTGTGAATATAATGCAGAGAATTCGTAGTTTGGAAGTTAGGAGGAGGTGCGGGATTACCAAAACTGTTGTCCAGAGGGCTGAGGAAGGGTTGTTGAGGTGGTTCGGACATGTAGAGAGAATGGAGCGAAACAGAATGACTTCAAGAGTGTATCAGTCTGTAGTGGAAGGAAGGCGGGGTAGGGGTCGGCCTAGGAAGGGTTGGAGGGAGGGGGTAAAGGAGGTTTTGTGTGCGAGGGGCTTGGACTTCCAGCAGGCATGCGTGAGCGTGTTTGATAGGAGTGAATGGAGACAAATGGTTTTTAATACTTGACGTGCTGTTGGAGTGTGAGCAAGGTAACATTTATGAAGGGATTCAGGGAAACCGGCAGGCCGGACTTGAGTCCTGGAGATGGGAAGTACAGTGCCTGCACTCTGAAGGAGGGGTGTTAATGTTGCAGTTTAAAAACTGTAGTGTAAAGCACCCTTCTGGCAAGACAGTGATGGAGTGAATGATGGTGAAAGTTTTTCTTTTTCGGGCCACCCTGCCTTGGTGGGAATCGGCCGGTGTGATAATAAAAAAATACTTCTAAACTGTTGTATTCTGGGCACCTCTGCAAAAACGGTGAATATGTGTGAGCGAGGTGAAAGTGTTGAATGATGAAAGTATTTTCTTTTTGGGTCACCCTGCCTCGGTGGGAGACAGCCAACTTTTGAAAAAAACAAAAACAAAAATTCTAGTGGCTTCAAATCAAGGAGGAGAAAGCTCGTAGCTCCACATGTGAGAGAATGGGTCTGTGTGGTCAGTGTGCACCATATAAAAAAATCCTGCAGGAAAAAAAACTCCAACTGTTTTTTTTTTTTTTTTTTTTTTTTTTTCTTTTTTTTTTTTTTTTAAATGATGACTTTGTGGTCTATTTTTGTTTAGTATTTATGGTTGTATTTTCTTGGTCTTATTTGATGGAATGGAAAACATATTATAGAAATAGAGGTGATATTGATTGGTTTTACTATGAAAAGAACCTTGAAATGGAGCTCAAATGGGGGAAATGTTTGATTTTTGCCAATGTTCAAAAGTAAACAAATGATGTCCTTTTCCGATAAATGTCCAACTAGCCATTCTAATATGCAGTCATGAATAGGTTGACATTATTTATACAATTATTACAATATTGCAGTAGTCTGCATAACAGTAAATCTTCTATTTATTGTTTGAATAAAAATTAAAAATAGAAAGCAAGAGTAATATCAGAGGGGCCTGGAGACATGACTGATGAACAAAGAAAATGTTATTTTAGAGCCAGGACTGTTTGCATTGTTCATTCTGGACCCTATTTTGAAATTGTTATATTTTTTAATTTGTGTGAAATTGGCCAAATTGCAAATTTCTGACCATGTTATTGGGTAGTTGAAATCGGTAAATGGGCAATTTCTTGTACTCAGTCGATAGAATAAATGGAGTTCTAAAGAAATAGCTACGAGTTTGTTTGATCGACTGGAACAATGGAATTAGCCGAAAATAGGGCTCAAGTGGGCGAAATCGCCGATTCGTAAATATCGCCGAGGTCGCTATCTTTGTGAGAGCATAATTCCATCAGTTTTCCATCAAATTTCGTTCTTTTGATGTCATTACAATCGGGAAAAGATTCTCTGTCATTTCATAAGGAATTTTTTTTTTTTTTTTTAATTTTGCGACACCAGGAGACACTTCGGGATTTGGGATTGCAACAGTCAAAGAGTTAAGACTACAAATGCAACAGAAATAATAATATTTACCTTAAATTGTGGTTGCTGGTGTATGTCAGTGATTGTGAAGAGAGTTGAGATGCATGGTGTGGCCCTACTTGGCTGAGGTGGATGGTGGTTAGTTTTGGCAGAAGTTGATGGTTGAGGTTCTGGTACTAAAGTGGATGTAATGGATTTCTGACTTCTTTTACCCTGCTGTACATATACATTATTCCAGAAGCTTGGTACTGCCAGGTTGGAGTCCGAGTCCATTAATGCAACTAGTTTTTTCATCAGTTTTCTTCTGTAGTTACATGCTGACTGGTTTGACCTCCAGATTACTGTAAAGTGTTTTTATCTACACCTTTCAAAGCACAAGGATTCTTAGAGCAGTAAATAACCATGGTCTTACACTTAAAATCACCTGATGCATTACCACAAAGGATCAGTGTGAAGCGATCCTTTACTCCCTTGAAGCCCGGTGCAGCCCTGTAGAGACAGTGGTCTCACCCACAGCCAGGCAGTGGTCTGAGCTAGGTAAATATCCTGCGAGTGACACTGCAGATTTTTTCCCCTCCTGCAAACCAAACTGTGTTAAGTTAATTTTATGAAGTGTTGTATAAAATTATGCTGTAATAACCAAAACATGCCAAATGAATCCATGTAATATGAGGATCTACTGTATAATCAGTGCCATGGTTTTTGCCTTAGATAATTTCATGTTACATCAGGTAAGTTTTGTATATAAAGAATTTATACTTTACAGAATTTGCATTCACTGTAACCAACTTACAGTACAGTACTCCCTAACTGCACACTGTTTCCTTTGAACTTAGCAGATGAAGAATCACACCCCATCACTGTGTTAAATGACACATGTCAGTTTGGTGCTTCAAATAAAAAAAAAATGATCTGCAGCAGCCAGACATTTCAAGGTTTTTTTTGTTAATGTGTACTGTCTGTTCTGGAAATGTATTACTTCCTTCCACCCTAACATTTTACTACTGAGGGGTTACTGCAGTACTTGCATATTCAGGTGAATAATTCTAGTTGCAGTACAGGTCCTCCATCACAAATCCGGCATCATTGGGACCTGTAGTGTGCCAGATTACTGAGTGAGTGGTTAGGTTAGAATACACTTAATAAAATTAACCAACTTGACTTAAAGTTCATTGAACTTCGGCGAAAGTCGAACATTTCCGCTACTTCGAGCTCAATTTCAAGGTACTTTTCATCATGAAACCAATCAAAATCTTATCTATTTCTGTAATATATCTTCCACTCTATCAAATGAGACCAAAAAATGAGAAAACAACCATAAAAACCATACGAAAATATACCGCTATGGGGCTGCTAATGGCTGAGAAGTGAACTCCGTTATTTATGGTCTGATTTCTTTCATTTTTGGTGTACTTTAAGAAGCATCTTTCCATCATACATTGCTCAAGTTTCATTAAGATAGCCCAACAAACAACTGAGAGAAAAATAATAATAATAATATCGTTATTTACTACACGTACATGTACATGGTATACAGGCCTAGGTGTCATCAGTGACATACTATTACAGTGGACCCTCCATTTTCGCCAATTTCGGTTTTGGCCGACTTTTTTCGCTGATTTGTTGGGTCCGTTTTCGTTGATTACCTCCGATTTCGTCAATCGTACGAAATTTGTCCAGTGCCTAACACACAGACAAAGTCACCTCCCATGCCATTCTCAGCCAGTGTAGTGTTGTTTTTCGGTGAGTGAACATATCCTGCCTGGTTATATGAAACATTTCGTAATAATCCATTGTTTTTGCCACTTGTTTATTGTGTGTGACTGCTAAATAAGCCACCATAACCACAAAGAAAGCTCCTAGTGCCAGTCTTTTGGTAAAGAAAGTGAGGAACACCGTAGAAATGAAGAAAGAAATCCTAAGGAAATATGATAATGGCATACACATTGCTGAACTCGGCAGGATGTACGGGAAGTCGCCATCAACAATCAGCTCCATTGTGGCAAAAAGAAAAGAAATCATGGAAGCTGATGTTGCGAAAGGGGTGAATGCGATAACCAAACAGAGATCCCAAACAATTGAAGAAGTGGGGAAATTGTTGTTGGTGTAGATCACAGAGAGAGTTAGCAGGAGATAATGTTGTGCAGTCAATTATTTGTGAAAAGGCAAGACAATTACATGACGACCTTTTAAAGAAACTGCCAGAAACAAGTGCTGATGTAGGTGAATTTAAGGCTAGCAAAGGCTGGTTTGAAAAATTCGAGAAGCGAAGTGGCATACACAGTGTTGTAAGGCACGGTGAGGGTGCCAGTTCAGACAAACAAGCGGCTGAAAAATTCGTGCGGGAATTCAAATGTTATGTAGAGACTGGAAAAATTCCAACCCCAACAAGAGTTCAGTTGTGATGAAACAGGCCTGTTTTGGAAGAAAATGCCAAAGAGGACCTACATTACACAGGAGCAAAAGGCACTTCCAGGAAGTTAGCCTGTGAAAGACAGGCTAACTCTCTTGTTGTGTGGGAATGCTAGTGGGGATTTCAGAGTGAAGCCTTTACTGGTGTATCACTCTGAAAATCCCAGTGTGTTCAAGAAAAACAGTGTTGTTAGAGTAAATTGTGTGTGATGTGGAAGGCAAACAGTAGGGCATGGGTCACAAGGGAAATTTTCCTGAATTGGTTTAATGAAGTGTTTGGGCCCAGTGTGAAAAAATCTGGATAGAAAATTGCCACTCCAATGCCTCCTGTTAATGGACAGTGCTCCTGCTCATCCTCCAGACTTGGAAGACCAGTTCTCTAAGGAATTCGGTTTTGTAACAGTTAAGTTTTTGCCTCCTAACACCACTCCTCTCCTCCAGCCCATGGACCAGCAGATCATTGCAAACTTCAAAAAACTGTACACCAAAGCAATGTTTTAAAGGTGCTTTGACATAACCTTGAACTCTGAATTGACCCTAAGAGGGTTTTGGAAGAATCACCTCAATATCTTCCACTGCATAGGCCTTTTAGATAAGGCTTGGCAGGGAGTGACTTCCAGGACAATGAACTCTGCTTGGAGAAAATTGTGGCCAGATTATGTCCAAAAGAAGGATTTTGAAGGGTTTGAGACTGACCCTGTCGACCCTACACCTGTTGTGCAATCAGTTGTGGCATTGGGGAATTCCATGGGGTTGGATGTGAGCTTGGAAGATGTGGAAGAGTTGGTGGAGGACCACAGTGAAGAGCTGACCACTGATGAGATGCAAGAGCTTCATCTGCAGCAGCAACAGTCCACAGCTGAGGAAATTGCTTCAGAGGAGGAGGAAAAGAGATGGAAGAAGGTGCCTTCTTCAAAGATTAGGGAGATTTGTGCAATATGGACTAAAGTGCATTCATTTGTGGAGAAACATCACCCTGAAAAAGCTGTTGCAATCCGTCCTGGTGACTTTTACAATGACAGTGCCATGTCCCATTTTAGGCAAATCTTAGAGATGCCAGAAACAGAGATGCCAGGTAAGTGTCATGTTTAATGTTCATTCTTTTGGTGCATGTAACTATCTTTAAGGTAAAAAAAAAAAATTTTTTTTGTTGATACTTCTGGGTGTCTGGGACGAATTAATTCTATTTACATTATTTCTTATGGGGAAAATGGTTTCGGTTTTGGCCGGTGGGTCAGGAGTGGATTAAACACAAAAACCGAGGGTCCACTGTATATAGAAAGCCCCTTGTTATGCTAAGCATTTCAGGCAAATTAGATCAGTGTCCCAGAATAAGACCCACACCAGTCCACTAACACCCAGGTACCCATTTACTGATGGGTGAACATAGACAACAGGTGTAAAGAAACACGCCCAATGTTTCTACCCTGGCTGGGAATCGAATCATATATGGCTACCTCGAGCCAGGTACTAGAAATAAGCCACTTTGTCTGACTTTTTTGGGTTATCCTAGGTTCTCTGCACATATGCTGCTGTGAGTGATAATCTATGTAGAGAAAATAGCTTTTTCGCTTCAGTTTTATGGTGCAGTACAAGTGTATATCACAGCCCTGTGCTATACTTCGTTTTCTCTAATATAAGCCCCCAAGACAGGGATAGGAGAATGGTACTTCTATCCCATATCCTCTTCATACCTCCGTCAAACTGCTCGGTATTATGCCATATGTTATTCATTCTGGAGCATTTAACATGTTTTTATGTTAATTATATTGTTTATACAATACAATACAATACAATTTTTATTTCTTTGCAAGTTTACATTGAGATTCTGTAGTTACAATAATGAGTTGCAGTGCAAAGAGAGCCACTATCATGCCATGGCATTATGGGCAGACTAAATTAATGGCTTACAGACTACTTAATACTAGAGAAATTGATCATAGTTTGTTTAAGTTGTACATCTGTTTTTATTTAAAGCAGAGGCATGGTTGACAAATAGGCAGCAGAGAATTTGCAT
This sequence comes from Cherax quadricarinatus, assembly GCF_038502225.1. Taxonomy (NCBI): domain Eukaryota; kingdom Metazoa; phylum Arthropoda; class Malacostraca; order Decapoda; family Parastacidae; genus Cherax; species Cherax quadricarinatus. The sequence goes on along the minus strand of NC_091295.1, from coordinate 25,669,525 downwards.
AAATGGGGAAAAATCAGAATGAGGGCACGTCACAAGTGGTGTTCCACAGGGGTCAGTGTTGGACCCCTTGTTGTTCACAATTTACATAAATGACATAGATGAGGGAATAAATAGTGACATAAGCAAATTTGCTGATGACACCAAAATAGGCTGTCCAATTGACTCTAATGAGGACATTAGAGTACTCCAGGATGATTTGAATAGACTGATGCAATGGTCGGAAAAGTGGCAGATGCAGTTTAATATAGACAAATGCAAAGTTCTAAATGTTGAAAAGGATAATAACCATGCCACATATAAACTAAATAATGTAGATCTTAACCCTTTGACTGTTTCAGGCCCCTCTCTGAAACTGTCATTCTATGTCGCTCAATTTTTGAAAAAAAAAAAATTATTTTTTCTTATGAAATGATAGAGAATCTTTTCCCGATGGTAATGACACCAAAAGTTCGAAATTTGGTCGAAAACTCGTGGAATTATGCTCCCGCGAAGTTAGCGGTCTCGGCGACATATGCGTATCGGCGATTTCGCCGACTTTGAGCCCAATTTTCAGCCAATTCCATTGTTCCAGTTGACCAAACTCATAGCTATTTCTTTAGAACTCCATTTTATCTATCAGCTGAGTACAAGAAACCTCCCACTTACTAATTTGGACTACCCAATATGGTGGTCAGAAATTGGCAATTTGGCCAATTTCACGCAAAATAAAAAAGATGCCAATTTCAAAATAGGGTCCAGAATAAACAAGGTAGACATTCGTGGCACTAAAATAACATATGCTCTGTTCATTAGTCACATCTCTAGGCCCCTCTTATATTATTATTGCTTTCTATTTTGATTTTTTATTCATACAAAAAAATACAAAATTTACTGTTATGCAGACGACTGCATTATTGTAAAAATGGTATAAATAATATCAGTGCACTAGTGAAAGAATATTAGACTCCCCAGTTGACGTGTATTGGACGTGTGGTGTGATTTATTTACTCTTGAACATTGGTAAAAATCGAACATTTCCGCTACTTTGAGCTCAGTTTCAAGGTCGTTTTCATCGTAAAAGTAATGAAAATCATCTCTATTTCTGTAATATGTTTTCCATTTTATCACCTAAGACCATGAAAACGCGAATACAACGATAAATACTATACGAAAATACACCTCAAAGTCGGCGTTTTATTCCAAAAAAACGATCAGAGTTTTTTTTTTCTCATTACGCAATGTGTGCTGCAGGATTTTTTTTATGTGGTGCACACTGACCACACAGACCCATTCTCTCACATGTGGGCCTACCAGCTTTCTCCCACTTGATTTGAAGCCGCTAGAATTATTGAGTATATATACGTCAGAAACATTGGCTCGTAAGACGTATTTATACGTCGAAAACAGTCAAAGGGTTAATATTACTGATTGCAAAAAGGATTTAGGAGTTTTAGTTAGCAGTAACCTGAAACCAAGACAACAGTGCATAAGCGTGCGCAATAAAGCTAACAGAATCCTTGACTTCATATCAAGAAGCATAAATAATAGAAATCCTCAGGTTATTCTTCAACTCTATATATCCTTGGTTAGGCCTCATTTAGATTATGCTGCACAGTTCTGGTCACTGTGTTTCAGAATGGATATAAATGCACTGGAAAGTGTACAGAGGAGGATGACAAAGTTGATCCCATGTTAAGAAATCTTCCCTATGAGGATAGACTGAGGACCCTGAATCTGCACTCTCTGGAAAGGCATAGAATTAGGGGGGATACGATTGAGGTGTATAAATGGAAAACGGGAATAAATAAATGGGATGTAAATAGCATGTTAAAAATATTTAGCCTAGACAGGACTCGCAGCAATAATTTTAAGCTGGAAAAATTCAGATTCAGGAAGGATATAGGAAAACACTGGTTTGGTAATAGAGTTGTGGATGAGTGGAACAAACTCCCAAGTACTGTCATAGAAGCTAAGACGTTGTGTAGTTTTAAAAATAGGTTGGATAAATACATGAGTTGTTGTGGGTGGGTGTGAGTTGGACTTGACTAGCTGGTGCTACTGGGTCAGAAGCCATGCTCCTTCCTTAAGTGGAGGTGACCTAAGTCGGGGGTTGACATGGGCCTGCCCCGCGTGGGCCAGTAGGCCTGTTGCAATGTTCCTGCTTTCTTATGTTCTTATGTTACAATCTGGGGATATTACATTGGGACAGTTTGAAGGTATTTTGTAGGCTGTGTATATCAGTAGTAAATATTAAAGTTATATTATTGGAATATAATATTGAGTGCTGGTGAAAGTAGTTTACAGTATGAGAATGCTACAATATGGTGTAAGGCAGTATAGTTTTGTGCAGGTATTTATACTACAATGTAGTATTAAGTTACGTATGAACTTTGGATATTTAAAATTTGAAGTGTTAAGATTTAGGTAATTTAAGTATTGAGTATTTAATATTTAGTTTAGGGTGAGAAGATGGCCTAGTATGGGCCAACAGGCCTGCTGCAGTGTTCCTCCTTTCTTATGTTCTTATGTTTAGACTGGGTTACTTTGGTATTTACTGGTAATGAGTTCCAAATTTTGGGACCCTTTATGTGCATAGAGTTCTTAGTGTGGTGTGGACATGGGATACATCAAAAAGTGATCTGTGTCTTGTGTTACGGTCGTGCATCCTATTAACCCTTTGAGGGTCGACAGGCCCTCTCCGAAACTCGTTCTCAGGGTCGGCCAAATTTAAAAAAAAAAAAATTATTTTCTCTTATGAAAAGATAGAGAATCTTTTCCCGATCATAACGACACCAAAAGTTTGAAATTTGATAGAAAACTTACGGAATTATGCTCTCGCAAAGTTAGCGGTCTCGGCGATGTTTACGGATCGGCGATTTTGCCCACTTTGAGCCCCATTTTCGGCCAATTTCACTGTACTAGTCGACAAAAAACATGAATATTTCGCTAGAACTCCATTTTTTCTATCGAATGGGTGCAAGAAACCACCCATTTATAAATTCAACTATCCAGTACAGTGGTCAGAATTTAGCAATTTTGCCAATTTCACACAAATTTCAAAAGATGCCAATTTCGGAATAGGGTCCAGAATAAACAAGAAAGACATTCCTGGCACTAAAATGACATTTCCTCTAGTCATTAGTCACGTCTCAAGGCCCCTCTTATATTCTTTTGCTTTCCACTTTGAATTTTTATTCTCACAAAAAATATAAGATTTACTGTTATGCAGACTACTGCATTAGTGTAAAAAATGGTATAAATATTATTGGTGCACTTGTGAAAGAATATTAGACTCACCAGTTGACGTGTATTGCACGCTTGGCACGATTTGTTTACTTTTGAAGTTTGGTAAAAATCGAACATTTCTGCTACTTTGAGCTCAATTTCAAGGCACCTTTCATTGTAAAACCAGTCAAAATCATCTCAATTTCAGTAATATGTCTTCCATTCTATAAAATAAGACCAAGAAAACTAGAATACAACAATAAATACTATACGAAAATACACTGCAAAGTCGCTGATTTATTAAAAAAAAATGGAAAAAGTTTTTTTTTTCTCATTATGCACCATGTGCTGCAGGATTTTTTTTAGACTGTGCACACTGACCACGTAGACCCATTCTTTCATATGAAGGCCTACCAGCTTTCTCCCACTAGATTTGAGGTCGCTAGAATTTGAGTACTAGTACGTCAAAAACCCCTACGCGTAAGACGTACTAGTACGACGAAAACCCTCAAAGGGTTAAGGTTGGTAAGGAGAAGTTTGAGTGAAGGGTTTATGTTTGAGTGTAGTGTTTTATGTTTGTAGTAGGTGCAAGAATAGGTATGGATGTTCTTTATGGTGAGTAGTTTTAGACTTTTGAATATTGGTGGAGTATGCTGTCTGGAGTGGAAATTTATCATCATTCTGACTGCAGCCTTTTGCTGGGGTATTAGTGGTCTTAGATGATTTAATGTTGTTGATCCCCATGCACAAATTCCATAGGCGAGATAAAGGTAGATGAGTGAGCGATACAGTGCAAGGAGAGCTGATTGTGGAACATAGTACCGTATCTTTGAAATTTGTTGTATATGGGTATGGAATTTAAGGCTACTGTCAAAGTGGATTCCTAGGAATTTTCCCTCTGCATCTTGTGATGGCTGATCCATTTAGTGCTATGTTAAATGGAATATTTGTGGCTCTGTTTCCAAACTGAATGAAATAGGTTTTGTCAGTATTGAGTGTAAGCTTGTTAGTCATCATCCAGGTAGATATTTTCTGCAATTCAGCATTAACAGTGTTGGCCAGTATGACTGGATTTAGGTGAGAGAAGACGTATGTTGTGTCATCTGCAAATATGTGGGTTTGAGTAGTTGTGATGCATTCGGTAGGTCATTGATGTAAATGAGAGGAGAGGAGAGGGCCAAGGACACTTCCTTGTGGGACCCCAACTGTAATTGATTGTGTGGAAGAGTTAGCTCCATTTGTGTACACATATTGGCTTCTGTTACTAAGGTATGACTTTAGATAATTGAGGGAGTGCCCTATTATACCAGAGTGTGTTAATTTAACCCTTCGACCGTTTTGGTCGAATATATACGACTTACGAGCCAGTGTTTCGGACGTGTTAATACACACAAATTCTAGCAGCTTCAAGTCAAGCAGGAGAAAGCTGGTAGGCCCACATGTGAGAGAATGGGTCTGTGTGGTCAGTGTGCACCACATAAAAAAAATCCTGCAGCACACAGTGCATAATGAGAAAAAACAACTGACCATTTTTTTGGATTAAAACGCCGACTTAGAGGTGTATTTTCGTATAGTATTTATCGTTGTATTCTCGTTTTCATGGTCTCATGTGATAAAATGGAAAACATATTACAGAAATAGAGATGTTTTGATTAGCTTCACGATGAAAACTACCTTGAAATTGAGCTCAAAATAGCGGAAATGTTCGATTTTTACCAATGTTCAGGAGTAAGCAAATCACACCACACGTCCAATACACGTCGACTTGGGAGTCTGATATTCTTTCACTAGTGCACTGATATTATTTATATCATTTTTACAATAATGCAGTACTCTGCATAACAGTAAATTTTGTATTTTTTGTATGAATAAAAAATAAAAATAGAAAGAAATAGTAATATAAGAGGGGCCTAGAGACATGACTAATGAACAGAGGATCTGTTATTTTGTGCCAAGAATGTCTACTTTGTTTATTCTGGACCCTATTTTGAAATTGGCATCTTTTTTAATTTGTGTGAAACTGGCCAAATTGCCAATTTCTGACCACTTTATTGGGTAGTTCAGGTCAGTAAATGGGCAGTTTATTGTACTCAACTGATAGAAAAAATGTGAGTTCTAAAGAAATAGCTATGAGTTTGGTCAACTGGAACAACGGAATTGGCCAAAAACAGGGTTCAAAGTCGGCAAACTTGCTGATACGTATATGTCGCCGAGACCGCTAACTTCATAATTCCATGAGATTTTGACCAAATTTCGTACTTTTGGTGTCATTACCATCGGGAAAAGATTCTCTGTCATTTCATGAGAATTTTCAAAAATTTTTGCGACATAGAATGACAGTTTCAGAAAGGGGCTTGCAACAGTCAAAGGGCTAATGTGCAGCAAATCGTGGTCGACTGTATCAAAAGCTTTACATAAATCAATAAAGATTCCCAGTAGGACTTCTTTCTTCTCGAGAGTGGTGTATATTAGTTCTAGCATGTGAACAATAGCATCATTTGTGCTTTTATTAGTCCTGAATCCAAACTGAGAAGGGTTGAGTATGTCTTGAGAGACGAGGTAGGAATAGATCTGCCTATGAATTAATTTTTCAAAGATTTTAGAGAGCAGAGGTAAGTTAGATATTGGTCTTTAGTTATTCAAGTCTGATCTTCTCCTTTGTGAATCGGGGTGACCCTCGCTATTTTGAGAATTGATGGGATGGTTGAGGATTTGATGGATTTGCTAAAGAGTGTTGCAGTAATTGGTGACAGTACAGTGGACCCTCGACCAGCGATGGCATCGATTAACGATAAATCTGACTAGCGATACATTTTATCGCAAAAATTTTGCCTCGATTAGCGCTAAAAAACTCGACCAACACTATTCCTTCCATCTGAGACGCGTCCACTTCTGGCCAGTGTTTACAAGCCAGCCAGCCACCGCGGTCGCTTCCAAGCATACAATCGGAACATTTCATATTATCACAGCCTTTTTAGTGATTGCACCTGCAAAATAAGTCACCATGGGCCCCAAGAAAGCTTCTAGTGCCAACCCTACAGAAAAAAGGGTGAGAATTACTATGGATATCAAGAAAGAGATCATTGCTAAGTATGAAAGTGGAGTGCATGTCTCCGAGCTGGCCAGGTTGTACACAAAACCCCAATCAACCATCGCTACTATTGTGGCCAAGAAAACGGCAATCAAGGAAGTTGTTCTTGCCAAAGGTGCAACTATGTTTTCGAAACTGAAATCGCAAGTGATAGAAGATGTTGAGAGACTGTTATTGGTATGGATAAACGAAAAACAGATAGCAGGAGATAGCATCTCTCAAGCGATCATATGTGAAAAGGCTAGGAAGTTGCATGACGATTTAATTAGAAAAATGCCAGCAACTAGTGGTGATGTGAGTGAATTTAAGGCCAGCAAAGGTTGGTTTGAGAGATTTAAGAATCGTAGTGGCATACATAGTGTGATAAGGCATGGTGAGGCTGCCAGTTTGGACCAAAAAGCAGCTGAAAAATATGTGCAGGAATTCAAGGAGTACATAGACAGTGAAGGACTGAAACCTGAACAAGTGTTTAATGGTGACACTGACAATGTTGTGAAACACGTTAGGAATGTCATAAAGGAATGGGAGGTACAGGCCTCTATGGGCAGATATGTTGTGTGACAGAGGTCCAGTGACTCTCAAGCTGGTCCTAGTGGCATTAAAAGAAGGGAAGTAACCCCGAAAAAGGACTTGCCACCTCAAGTCCTAATGGAAGGGGATTCCCCTTCTAAACACTAAGACCATCAACACACTCCCCTCTTCCCATCCCATCAATCATCACCAGATCTTCAATAAAGGTAAGTGTCATGTAACTGTGCATGTCTTCTTCAGTTTGTGTGTATTAAAATTAATATTTCATGTGTTAAAATTTTTTTTTTTTCAAAACTTTTGGGTGTCTTGCATGGATTAATTTGATTTCCATTATTTCTTATGGGGAAAATTAACTTGACTAACGATTATTTTGACTAACGATGAGCTCTCAGGAACGGATTAATAGCGTTAGTCGAGGGTCCACTGTACTTGAGAAGCTTTTTTGTACATAAAAGGTGGTAAGTTATTTATATCTCCTGCCTTGTTTTTAAGGGTGTTGATGATGAGCGAGACTTCTGTTGGGTTGGTTCGAGCTAGGAATAGTGTATTCAGGTAGGTACCCATGAGGTAGTTTGATGGATGGGTGTTTGAGCTTGGGATTTTGCTCCCTAGATTCTTTCCTATGGTGGAGAAGAAAACATTGAGTCTGTTTGCTGTTTCAGTTGGTGGGAGTAGGGGTTCATATGAATTTGTTAATTTGAGTGTTTTGTTTTAGGATATCATTTTAGTTCCTAGAATTTCAGATAGGGTTTTCCAGGTCTTTTTCATATCACCTTTTATGTCATGTAATCTGTTCTCATAATACAACTTTTTTGACCTTCTTATCAGGCTGGTAAGGATTGACGAGTCATGTTTAGAATAGTCTCCGGTTATTTGGCCCATTCTATACTGTTTTTTGTATAGGTGCTTTGTGTTAATAGATTTATTATGATGTCACGTTAGATCAATTGTGATAGTCAAATAAGCTGTAATGTTGATATTAAAGTAATAAAGCATATTCCCCTGCATCACGAGACTGAGCTCATAGCAATCGACAGTGGCTTCAAAACCACCCTTAACCCCTTCAGGGTCCAAGGCCCAAATCTGAAGTGGTGCCCCAGTGTCCAAGAATTTCCCCCCAAAAAAAATTTGTTACTTTTTCTTATGAAATGGTAGAGAATCTTTTTGTGAAGGTAATAAAGCAAAAAGTACGAAATTTGATGGAAAATTGACGAAATTATGCTCTCGCGAATTTTGATGTGTCAGCGATATTTACGAATCTGCGATTTTGCCGACTTTGACTCCCATTTTAGGCCAATTACATTATTCCAGTCAATCAAATTCTTAGCTATTTCACTAGTATTACTTCTATTCTATCGATTGAGCACAAGAAATCACCAAGTCAACTGTTTCAACTACAAATTAAAGTGATCAGAAATTGTTAATTTGGCCAATTTAACACAAAGTTCAAAATATTCCAATTTCAAAATGGGGTCCAGAATAAACAATGTAGGTATTCCTGGAACTAAACTAACATTTCCTCTGTTCATTAGTTATGTTTTGAAGCTTTACAAATAAATTCCATTTTGATTTTTTATTCACATAATGAATTTTTATTCACTCCAAAAAATAGAAGATTTACTGTTATGCAATACTGCAATAATTGTATAAATATCATCACCATATTTGTGAATGCATATTAGACCCACCAGCTGGTGTGTATTAGACGTGTGAGGTCGTTTGTTTACTCTTGAATATTGGCAAAAATTTAACATTTCTGCTACTTTGAGCTCGGTTTCAAGCCATTTCCAGTGCTAAAAGCAATCAAAATCATCTCTATTTCTGTAATATGTCTTCCATTCTATCAAATGAGACCAAGAAATCACAAATACAGTGGACCCCCGGTTAACGATATTTTTTCACTCCAGAAGTATGTTCAGGTGCCAGTACTGACCGAATTTGTTCCCATAAGGAATATTGTGAAGTAGATTAGTCCATTTCAGACCCCCAAACATACACGTACAAACGCACTTACATAAATACACTTACATAATTGGTCGCATTCGGAGGTGATCGTTATGCGGGGGTCCACTGTACAACTATAAAAAACATACGAAAAAACACTGCAAAGTCGCTGTTTTAATCGAAAAATCATGATTTCAGTTTTTTTTCTCTCATTATACACAGTGTGCTCCAGGATCTGTTTTATGTGGTGCACACATACCACAAAGATGTATTCTCTCATATCTAGGCCCAAATGTACCACTCACAGTTTATCAGAGTGAGCCGAGCTCATGACGTAGATCTACGGTTTGGACCCTGAACATAAAGCCGTAGATCTACGGGACGGACCCTGAAAGGGTTAAACGGTCCAAACGTATATATACGTTCACGCGTAGCGCCCCAAACGTATATATACGTTTTCCTTGTCATTCATTCAACATTGCCACAATAAGCCTGAGTCACCTAGACATGAGAGAATGGGTGTGCGCACTCACTGTGTGCCATATTAAAATAATTGGGGATGCCTGGGTACCATATGCTCTTTTTTCCTTTTAAAAAAAAAGTCTTTTTCTCTCAAAAAATTTGGGGCGCTACACGAGTGAACGTATATATACGTTTGGACCGTTTAAGGGTTAATGGATAATGTACTGTGTAGGTGCTTTACACAACGAGAAGCATTTCTTTTATTCGTTGGAATCATGGCTCTAGGGCTAAAAGTAAGCAGGTTATAACAATAAATGGAGAAAAAAAAATTGGAATGACTTATGCAACAAGTAGCACCACCAAACAATACAAGTAAGTTGGTGTGGCGACCCTGGAAATTTGAAATTATGCTAGCCGAAATTAGTGCCGAATAACTGATGGAACTGGATGTCTGATTGCCTGGTTTGTGATGGCGGACCTGTACTGTTACTTAGGTGATTATATCTTTTTATATTTTTTATATACATGTATATATTTTTTCTTTTTGGGTTTTCCTTTCTTTTTGGATCACCCTGCCTCGGTGGGAGACGGCTGACTTGTAAAAAAAAAAAAAATCTCGTTTATCTGTTTTTCTTCATGAATTATCGTGTATATGTTTTTGTTGGCTTAAATTTTTTTCAAAAACTTGCCAGGAAATGTTGGATTTTCCTTTACATTTTTTGTGAATTGGCAATTGAGTGATGCAGTTTTTCCTCAGTGCTTTATTACACACATTAGGGTCAAATACAGCTATGTACATGTAAAAAAAAAATCCTCCCATTTTTATATCAAATATGCTGATGTGTGGTATTAAACTACTCACAGTAATGTGCTTTATTGGGCTATATAAAAACTAACCTTATTAATTATTTGTACTTGCAAATAATCAGATACCTCTTTTATCTCCTTACTTTAATATGTGTAACATAGTTTTAATTGCACTATAAACAAGAGTTATATATCCTGGAATGTAAGGTACTGTACAGTGTGAATATGGTGATACCTGTATATAGCATTATATACAGTGGACCCCCGGCATACGATGGCATCGGTATACGTTAAATCTGGTATATGATACATTTTAACGCAAAAATTTTGCCTCGCCACTCGTTAAAAAACCTGCCACGCGATTCGTCCAGGACGTGTCCACGTGTGGCCTGATCTGCCCCGTGCGTGCCAGTGTGCTCGCATCTAAGCATACATTCGGTACATTCAATATTATCACAGTGTTTTTGGTGCTTGTTTCTGAAAAATTAGTCACCATGGGCCCCAAGAAAGCTTCTAGTGCCAACCCTGTGGTAAAAAGGGTGAGAATTAGTATGGAAATTAAGAAAGATTTTGAAGGGTTTGGGGCTAACCCTGAGAAGCCTATGCCAGTTGTGGAATCCATTGTGCCTACTTCAAAAATTAAGGAAATGTGTGCAAAGTGGGTTGAACTGCAAACTTTTATGGATGAAAATCACCCTAACAGAGCTATTGCAAGCTGTGCTGGTGACTATTACAATGACAATGTTGTGGCCCATTTTAGACAAATCTTAAAGGAACGGGAGGTACAGAGCTCTATGGACAGATTTGTTGTGCAACAGAGGTCCCGTGACTCTCAAGCTGGTCCTAGTGGCATTAAAAGAAGAAGGGAAGTAGCCCCGGAAAAGGACTTGCTACCTCAAGTCCTAATGGAAAGGGATTCCCCTTCTAAACATTAACAACTTCCACACACTCCCCTCCTCCCATCCCATCAATCATCACCAGATCTTCATTAAAGGTAAGCGTCATGTATTCTATTGTTAGTAGAGTACTACTAACTGTGCATGTCTTCTTCAGTTTGTGTGCATTAAACTTAATATTTCATGTTTACCTGGAGTTTACCTGGAGAGAGTTCCGGGGGTCAACGCCTCCGCGGCCTGGTCTGTGACCAGGCCTCCTTAGGTCAGTGTCCCAGGATGCGACCCACACCAGTCGACTAACACCCAGGTACCCATTTTACTGATGGGGAACATAGGCAACAGGTGGAAAGAAACACGTCCAATGTTTCTACTCTGGCTGGGAATCGAACCCAGGCCCTCGCCGTGTGAAGCGAGAGCGTTAACCACCAGGCCACCAGAGCCCTGGTAAAACTTTTTTTTCATAGTACTTTTGGGTGTCTTGCACGGATTAATTTGATTTCCATTATTTCTTATGGGGAAAATTAATTCACCTTCTGATAATTTTGGCATACGATGAGCTCTCAGGAACGGATTAATATCGTATACCGGGGTCCACTGTATACTGTATATAGTATATAAAAAAGCTATCTATAAAATTATAGATAGCTTTTTGTTGTGCCGTTTTTAGAAAATTCAGTAAATACCATAACTATATCAAACAGTTCTGAAACAAATTTAATGAACAGGTTATTTCTAATGGCAGGCACCGTGGAGACTTTGAACGGAATGTAGAGCTTGCTCAGCTGGTGCAGCAGAAGCTTGATGGCTATAAAGCAGATGAGCCTTCCATGGGGGAAGGACCAGAAAAAGCACGGTCTCAGCTTCTCATTTTGGACCGTGGATTTGACTGCTACTCTCCACTGCTACATGAGCTCACCTTGCAGGTAAGCAGCTGCTTACTAGTGTCACTACTTAAATTTTATTAAGTATATACCAGTGGTCATATGTACTGTGGTTTGCATATACTGTGGGTCACATGGGCTATGGATCATGTAGTGTGGGTCACATGTACTGGGGGTCATATATGCTATGGGTTATGGACTGTGGGTTGCATGTACTGTTGGTTATTATGCACCATCTTATCAAGGGGGTATACCTTGATGCTGGTGAAGTACTCTTTGTCCCAAGAATTAGAACTACCCTTCACTTGAGCTACCTCATAATATAATAATTATTAATCCTCTTATTCACTCCTTGTATATGTTGTATGTTTTCATTCTTCAGGATATTTGTAGTTTACTTGGAGGCTTCTTCCTTTGATGACTGGTATTGTCATGCTGGTTGCTTTGACTTGTCTTGGTGTTTAGTTCATTTAATACTGAAAACTGTAATGTTATATTTCTTGTTTCCATAGCTTTTATTTTTTATCAAAGTTGCACCTAGAAAAATGAAATTTTGTGCATCTCTCTCTGATATTTAGCAAGTTTTACATCCTGATTTCCCTTTATTTCATTATTAACATTACTGGTAGCTTTTATATTTTCATTGGACTTTCACACTTAACTCTACCTTTCCTGGCCATACTAGACATTGATTCCAAGCATTTTGATCTATTTGCAGCTTCTGGTTTTGTGCCTTGATCACTATTTACACTTCAACTAGATTTCTCTTTGAAATGCAGAACTTGTCACTTTGAAACACAGAATTCTATCTTACTATATCACAATAGTATGGCTTACCTCACATTCTTATAGTCATTACTTATGGGAATAGTTATCGTGGGCCTACTGGGCTGCATATGATGTGATTGATAAGTTGACTTGGGCTAATAGCATGTCGACATTGTAAAAGTAAAAGCTAAATTTCGTCAGAAAATTGTACCCTGACCTGAAGCCCCTCAAAATTTCAGTCATCAGACAAAATAATAAACCCTTACCATAATCATGCATCTCATCTCATGAATGTGGAGGGGAAGAGCAGGACATGTATTACTGTTCCCCAGATCAATGTCTCTGCTCTCACTATGAATCTCAAGCCTCTGTGTATCAAGCTCTCTTGTTTAATCCAGAAGAATATTCTTAATTAAGATCACAACCTGTTCTTTCAGTACAGAAATTAGTTGCCTGTGTGGCATCATATCAGAGGCCTTTCAGCAGTTTAAGAATGTGTGGTTCATTTAATCTTCTTGTGCCTGTACTATTTATCATTTTGTCTCAAAAAATTGCTTGGCTAGCGAGGCATCATTTCATGTTTGTCTATGATAAAGCTTATGCTCACAAGGTAGTCTAGTACCTTATTTATCCAAGTACAATTATGTTAATACTGACAGATTGAATGAGATGTTTCATTACTAATGTCTTCAGTGAAGTGTTGTAAGTTCTTATCATTGGCTTGGTCAGGGCATCAGACCATCTTAAATTTATTCCCCACTTTAAGCATATTTCACTTGATGTTTCTGCTTCCTTCTATCCCCAGCATTCTGTGATGAATGGTTTGAAAAACCGACAAGTTGAAGATTAAGACACTTATTCAACATATGGGAATCTTTATTCAGGAAACGTTTCGCCACACAGTGGCTTCATCAGTCCAATGCAAAGTAGAAAGGCGTAAGGAGAGGAGGAGTTTGAGGTAATCAGTCCCTCAGCCTGGAGTCGATGTGTTCAGTCCATCAATCTTGTTGAATGTACAGCATAGGGTCATAGACGTGGCTTATATACTGTAGTGAGGTGAGGCGAAGCAGGAGGGGGTGGGGTCATAGTGGTATCATCCACTAGTCGAAGTAGGTCTTCATCCAAAGGTTGGACAAGTGTTGAAGAATTCTTTGTAACAAGATCCCATGATGCTGCAGTGTCTGACAGTTGTGATGAATGGTTTGAAAAACCAACAAGTTGAAGATTAAGACACTTATGCAACATATGGGAATCTTTATTCAGGAAACGTTTCGCCACACAGTGGCTTCATCAGTCCAATACAAAGTAGAAAGGCGTAAACAGCATCATGGGATCTTGTTACAAAGAATTCTTCAACACTTGTCCAACCTTTGGACGAAGACCTACTTCGACTAGTGGATGATACCACTATGACCCCACCTCCCCCTGTTTCGCCTCGCCTCACTACAGTATATAAGCCACGTCTACAGCCCTATGCTGTACATTCTACAAATTGATGGACTGAACACATCGACTCCAGGCTGAGGAACTGATTACCTCAAACTCCTCCTCTCCTTACGTCTTTCTACTTTGTATTGGACTGTTGAAGCCACTGTGTGGCGAAACGTTTCCTGAATGAAGATTCCCATATGTTGCATAAGTGTCTTAATCTTCATCCTTTTTCTGCTTTCCTTCCACATTTCTTCTCCCTTCTTTCACCTTCTTGCTTTCATGTAACACCTGGCATTTGTTAATCTGTTTTACTCTTTGTAGGTATTAATCTTTGTACTGACATATTTTACATCATCTTTGGTACTGTCTTTGTCAGCTAGTTCTTCACCCTCTTTCCATTTTTGCTACTCATCTTACGTTTTCTTATTGTATCTTTTATCTCTGTAGCCTTTTTAGAATAACTTTTACATTTTTTCAGGCATCAAGACTTGTTGATGCCACATTAAGACTTAAAATTGGAAATGTTCCTCAATTTTCCTTTGCAACTACCTCTTTCACATTTACTTTTCATAAGTAGATCCCATGTTCTCAAGAAAGGCTCCCCAGGGACATATTATGGACACTAAATGTACCTTAAGGTTATCTGAAGACAATTTCAGGGGCTTTTGCCCCCATAGCCTGGCCACAGACCAGGTCACCTTTTTGATGGCCTGATCAACCAGGCTGTTGGTGCTGGCTGCACAGAATCCAGGGTATGCATAACTGCTTGACTTGTAAAGTTCTCTCTTGAAGACAGCTTGGGGTCTGTTATTAGTTTCCCATTATGTATGAGGGGTTATCTGTAAACAGTTTTAAGGGTTATCACTCTGTGGGCTGGTTGCAGACCAGATTTCTTGATCCATTTATGCTTGCTGCGTTATCCTCTATTGTACTCATTGCATCTTTAATTTTCTCATCTTGCAATGTGTGCAGAGCCTCTTGGTTTTGTAGGGAGTGATTTCTTTGTGCAGATTTGGTATCAGCCCTAGAATTTTCCAGGTGTAAATTATGTGTCATCTTGCATACATTCCAAGGAGTACAGTTCAAGGGAATTTAAGCATTCCCTATAATTTAATTGCTTCACTGAATTTATATGGGAAGTGAAGTTTCTTTTTATCTCCAGATCTACAGTTATTATAGAACTATTTCACTCTAGGGAGAACAAGTGACTTAGTATATCATCATTGGCTTGGCATCTCTTGTTTAGAAGGTTCTAGTTATCCAGACTACCATTTGCCTTGCAACCATGATAATGACTTGTGAGCCTTGACTGTGTGATCATCTGACATTATCACTAATTTCTTCACTTTAGTGTTCCTGTATTGAGTAGCTTGAGTGTGCTTTATACTCTATTCCAGCTTATATTTCTTCAACCTTTTGCTGAAACTAGTCAGTGAAATTTGTCCTCACTGAACATCACATAGTTTTCTATGACCAAATTGAAGATTTGGTTTTTAACATCTTGGAGACTTGGTTTCTTTCTGTTGGAGGCTGTTATTCAGGCAAGCTCTAGTATCATCTACAAAGGATGAGTGTTATGGTTTGTCTGTCAGATATGAGAAAGGGTATTGAGTCTAGTACTGTGCTCTGGGAAGCAGTGGTTTTCACTATTGCAGCCTTTGCTTTTGCTTTGTTCACTATTACTTCTTGGAACCTCCACATTACTATTTACAGTGGGCATGCATCGTATCAATAAACAGTATCTCTAAATATTGTTCACTATGCAGCCTATGCTCAGTTTGTTTTATCCTGAAAATTTAAATTTTATAGAGAAATTATAAAATATATTCTATTGTCTCATCTGCTTGTTATACAGGTCCTCCATCGCAAATCCGGCATCATTGGGACCTGTAGTGTGCCGGATTACTGAGTTTGCCGAATTACAGAGTGGTTAAGTTAGAATACACTTAATAAAATTAACCAACTTGACTTACACAGTTCATTGAACATCGGCAAAAATCGAACATTTCCGCTACTTTGAGCTCAATTTCAAGGTACTTTTCGTCATGAAAGCAATCAAAATCATGTCTATTTCTGTAATATATCTTTCATTCTATCAAATGACTCCAATAAATGAGAATACACCCATAAAAACCACACGAAAATATACTGCAAAGAGGCAGCTAATGGCTGAGAAGTTAACTCCCTTATTTATCGTCCGTCTTTTTTATTTTTGTTGTACGTTAAGAAGCATCTTTCCATCATACATTGCCCAAGTTTCAATGAGATAGTGCAACAAACAACCGAGAAAAAAAAATATTTACCAAAAATCATATATGGCAAGCCCAAGCCAGGTACTGGAAATAAGTCACTTTGACTTTTCTGGGTTATCCTAGGTTCTCTATACATGCACTATGTATGATAGTCTATGTAACTGTATTTGTGTATACCTGAATAAACTTATTTACTTCTGGTCTGTCAACTGAGTACAAGAAACGGCCCATTCACTTATTTCAACTACCCAATAAAGTGGTCAGAAATTGGCAATTTGGCCGATTTCACACAAATTTCAACAGATGCCAATTTCAAAATAGGGTCCAGAATAAACAATGCAGACATTCCTGGTACTAAAATAACATTTTCTCTGTTCATTAGTCACTGCTACATTTGGAATTTTTATTCACAAAAAAAATAGAAGATTTACTGTTATGCAGACTGCTGCATTATTGTAATAATTGTATAAATAATGTCAATTCATTCTTGACTCCGTACTGGAATTTAGACTGGCAGGCGGACAGGTATTGGACGGTGACGTCATTTGTTTACTCTTGAGCTTCGCTAAAGAATAGAACATTTTCGCTACTGTGAGCGCAATTTCAAGGTACTTTTCTTCATGAAAGCAATCAAAATCATATCTATTTCTGTAATATATATTTCATTCTATCAAATGAGACTGAAAAAATGAGAATATAACCATAACCATACAAAAATATACTGCTAAGTGGCCGCTAATGGCTGAGAAGTGAACTCCGCTATTTATGGTCTGATTTCTTTCATTTTTGGTGTACGTGAAGAAGTATCTTTCCATCATACATTGCCCAAGTTTGAATAAGATAACCCAACAAACAACTGAGAAAATAATAATAATAATAATATATAATAATAATAATAATAATGATATCTTTATTTACTACACGTACATGTACAAGGTATACAGGCCTAGCTGACATCAGTGACATACTACTGTATAGAAAGGCACTTGCTATGCTGAGTATTTCAAGAAAATTAGGTCACTGTCCCAGGATAACACCCACACTAGTCGACTAACGCCCAGGTACCCATTTACTGATGGGTAAACATAGACAACAGGTGTAAAGAAACACGCCTAATGTTTCTACCCTGGCTGAGAATCGAATATTTACCAAAAATCATATATGGCTAACCCAAGCCAGGTACTAAAAATAAGCCACGTTGACTTTTTTGGGGTTATCCTAGGTTCTCTACACACATGCTGCTATGTGTAATAATCTATAGAGAGAAAATAACTTTTTTGTTTCATGTTTATGGTGGAGTATGAGTGTATATCAGTTAGCCCTGTGCTATACTCTGTTTTCTCTGATATAAGTCACCAAGACAAGGATAGGAGAATGGTATATGTTTACCATATCCTCTTCATAACTCTGTCGAACTGCTCGGTGTTAGACCAAATATTATTCATTCTGGAGTATTTAACATGTTTTATGTTATTTATATTGTTTCTTATGTCTTATTAGATCAATTGTAATAGGCAAATAAGCTGTAGTGTTGATATTAGCATAATAATAAAGCATATTCTCCTGTTTCATGAGACTGAGCTCATGGCAACCGACAGTGGCTTCAAAGCCACCTTATCTTTAATGAATAATGTACTTTGTAGGTACTTTACATAATGAGAAGCATTTCTTTTATTCATTGGAACCATGGCTAGGGCTAAAAGTAAGCAGGTTAAAACAATTAATGGAGAAAAAGAAATTGGAATGACTTATGCAGCAAGTAGCACCACCAAACAGTACCAGCAGGTTGGTGTGGCGACCCTGGAAATTTGAAATTATGCCAGCCAAAATTAGTGCCGAATAACTGAAGGAACCGAATAACTGATTGCCGGATTTGTGATGGCGGACCTGTACTTTTTTCATACTGTTTCTGTAAAAAGGTTTACCATCTCTTAGTTGAGAAAAAATTATAAATTATAACTCGTTTCATATTACAATTAACGCAAGTTTCATTTACTCTTTTTTAACCCCTTGATTGTCGAAACCCCAAATCCTGAGGTGTCTCCTGGTGTTGAAAAATTTTTGAAAAAAAAAAAAAATTATTAGGAAATGATAGAGAATCTTTTCCCGATGGTAATGACACCAAAAGAACGAAATTTGATGGAAAACTCACGGAATTACACTCTCGCGAAGTTAGCGACCTCGACGATATTTACGAATTGGCAATTTTGCCCACTTTAAGCCCTATTTTCGGCTAATTCCAGTGTTCCAGTCTACAAAACTCATAGCTATTTCTTTAGAACTCTATTTGTTCTATCGATTGAGTACAAGAAATTACCCATTTACCAATTTCAACTACCCAATAATGTGGTCAGAAATTTGCAATTTGGCCAATTTCACACAAATTAAAAAATATGCCAATTTCAAAATAGGGTCCAGAATGAACAGTGCAGACATTCCTGGCTCTAAAATGACATTTTCTTTGTTCATCAGTCATGTCTCCAGGCCCCTCTGATATTACTCTTGCTTTCTATTTTGAATTTATATTCAAACAAAAAATAAAAGATTTACTGTTATGCAGACTACTACAATATTGTAGTAATTATATAAATAATGTCAACCCATTCATGACTGCATATTAGAATGGCTAGTTGGACATTTATTGGACAGTGACATCATTTGTTCACTTTTGAACATTGGCAAAAATCAAACATTTCTCCTACTTTGAGCTCCATTTCAAGGTTCTTTTCATAGTAAAACCAATGAAAATCACCTCTGTTTCTATAAGATGTTTTCCATTCTATCAAATGAGACCAAGAAAACTAGAATACTTCATGAAAATATGCGAAAATACACCACAAAGTCGGCGTTTTAAGCCAAAAAAATGGTCGTAGTTTTTTTTTTCTCATGCACTGCGTGCTGCAGGATTTTTTTATATGGTGCACACTGACCACATAGACCCATTCTCTCACATGTGGGCCTACCAGCTTTCTCCTGCTTGATTTGAAGCCGCTAGAATTTTTGAGTATACATACATTTTGAGTATATATACATCGTAAGACATATATATACGACCGAAGCAGTCAAAGGGTTAATCATTAAGTTTCGGGTAACCACTGAGCAGTTATTTGACAAGAGTGATAAGGACAGCATTGATACATTCATTTTCTTAATATGTATCTTCACTTTCTCTAAATGAATCATCATGCTTCTCTTATGATATTACATATCTCCAAGGGAAAAAATTGGTCTGTATTAGTGGATTGATTGACAACTTAACCCTTTCAATGTCCAGACCACCAAAATTGTGCTCACAGTGTATACATTTTAAAAAATTATAAATTGTTTTATCTTCTGAAATGGTAGAGAATCTTTTCCAGAAGCTAATGACACTAAAAATACAAAATTTGATGGAAAACTTTCGTAATTACACAGGCAAAAGTTAGTGGTCAGGGTGCATTTTACACATCAGTGATTTTGCCAATTTGGCCAATTTTATGCAAAATAAAAAAAAATCCAGTTCAAAAGCAGAGTCCAGGCACAAAAACAATATTTCCTCTGCAATAATCACATCTCTAAGCCTCTCATATATTACACTTACTTTCCATTTTGAATTCAACAATATGCAAAAAAAATATTGAAGACCTAGTAAAATTCCATAAAATATACCCAGGAGGGTGTAGGGGAGGCCTTACTCGTCCTCAGGAATGTCAGGAAAAATCGTATAGTATTTCCACTACTTTGAGACCAATTTCAACTACTATTACTGCAATGAACTAAAAATCATCTGTATTTCACTAGTATTTCTCCTATCAAATGATACCAAGAAACGGCTCAGAAAAATATAAAAAACATCCTAGAAAACACCTCAAAGTTGCTATTTTAAACCAAACACATGGTCAGAGTTCTTTTTCCCATCATTCATTGTATGATACTGTTCACACTCGCCACACACAGATCCATTCTCTCATATCTCATATCTAGGTCAAAATTTATCACTCCCAGCTCATCTGAGTGACCTGAACTCATGGCGTTGATCTTCGTGACAGACACTGGCATCAATAATTCTGTTCTATGTGACTATCCATCACATTGAACTTAAGCTTCACATAAAGTTTTATTACATATTCAGAATTAATTTATGATTGCAAGTTACTATGCATGATATAATTAACAACAACAACTTCTTCATAATAAAAACCTTACTGTTTTGTTTTTATGTCACATTTTTATTTTAATGAATTCTTTAATCAGTCAGTTGAAAGAAATAATGTATGAAATGAACACACATCAATAAGTTTTATTTTTACTTCCCATACAAAATATTATTTAGCTATACTGCCTATAGACTGACAACATTTAACTGTGTTATTATTTGATAAGTCATTTCTTTAGGCAATGGCATATGACCTTCTGGACATTGAAAATGATGTGTACAAGTATGAAGCAACCCAGGGGGAGAGCGAGAAGGAGGTTCTCCTTGATGAAAATGATGACCTGTGGCTAGAACTTCGTCATCAACATATTGCAGTTGTTTCCCAAAATATCACGAAGAAGACAAAGGGTGAGAGATATGATGAATTACAGTTATCTCTAACTAAATACAATTGCCATAACCAGAGAGACATCTGTCATCATAAACATCACTTTGTTAATACTACAAACTGTGAGTGTGTGTGTGTGTGTGTGTGTTTTTTGTTCATTTGTGTTTTTTTTTTTGTGTGTGTGTGTGTGTGTGTGTGTGTGTGTGTGTGTGTATGTTTGTTTTATATGGCTGTGTGGCTGGGGGAAAAGAAACTTTATGCTTCAGTGTGTTAATATCGTGCATCCACTGTTTGTGTAAAAAAAAAAACTTACGGCATTTTACCATACTCAAATGAGTAGTTTCAAGTATCACTTCTTCAATTTTGTTTTTGTTTTCATAATTTGAAATTAAGACCTTTTGCTCTCCCTTTTACAAGTGCCAAGAAACTTTCTTATCTATTCTGTCATAAGCAGCCAAAACATTTTCTGTGCTTTTAGTTTTTTTAGAATTTAATTTCTTAATTAATGTTAAGACACCACACTACTACCACATTAAATATGCATATGAGGTGCCATCAAAAAGTTCCCGGACTCAAATTTTCACGTGCTTCCTGGGTTAAGTATGGTGGCACCATAAATGATGCTACACTGTACAGTCCTTTGTAAGGTAGTGTGGCAAGTTTCAGTGCAGTTGGTCATTCCACTGAGGTTGTGTTGTCAATATGATGTTACAATTTTTTGTGTAACAGAATGGAAACTCTAAAAGAAAGAGCAGCCTAAATTTGTCAACGAGAGAAATCATTGTATCTTATTCCACCGTCATTCTTTATACTGGCTCTGTTTTTCTCTATACTGAAAAATTTCTTTCAAATGCTACTTTGTTCAACATGTTTCTTCTGAAGCTTTTCTGTTATATTCTTGTTTTCTTATGTATAAAGTTTTCTTTTCTAGAGTTCATGGCCACCAAACGCAACATGGGCACAGACAAAGCCTCAATGAAAGATTTATCTCAGATGATCAAGAAAATGCCTCAGTATCAGAAGGAACTTTCTAAATATGCAACTCATATACATTTGGCTGAAAGCTGTATGAAGAAATACCAAGGATACACTGACAAGTTGTGCAAAGTTGAGCAGGACTTGGCCATGGGCACTGATGCTGAAGGTATGATGAATTCTTTGATGTGCAATGGAAGCTTTATATTTTTTATGGTTAATATTATGTTTTAGAGGTTCTTTATTTGAATTACAGTTCTGGTCAAGGAAATTTGCTTGACCACCTAGTAGTTGGTTAAGGTTTGCACCATTCACAAGTCCACATGGGAACACTCCTGGCATGCTTGTTGAGAAACTGCTCTAATCTGATGTAACATTGGTTCATTTATCATTGTTGTACATAGAACCATTATATTTTCAGACATCCTCATAATCAAAAACACCAAAGTAATGAAACTGTTCTTGAATGCGTGTCACCCATGTCTTGAAATGTAATTCAGTTATGTAATGATTGTTAAACCCATGCTTTATGTGTGTGTCTGTCCTGTAATTAGTTTTTAATTACTGTTAAAGATATTAATTTTAATGAACTAATTACAGTGTTAAATGTTTTGTTCTGAGACTTTTCTTTTCAATGTGCACTTAGAGTAATATTTTGCTTTTATCAACAGGTGAGAAGATCAAAGATCATATGAAGAACATTGTTCCCATATTGCTGGATCAAGCTGTAGAAAATGATGACAAACTGCGTGTCATTTTGCTATACATTTTGGCAAAGAATGGAGTTTCAAATGAAAATTTAGAAAAGCTTCTCCAACATGCTCAGATCCCTGCCACAAAGAAAGACACTATCAACAATATGGCACATTTGGGTGTAAATGTTATTGTTGATGTAAGTTATTTTTAATGCTTCTGTGGTATTTTCTTAATCCTGGCAGACTTGGGAAAAAAGTGCTCTGTGGCATAATTTTAAAAAGATAAAAAATAAGCTGTTGTATTCTAAGCACCTCTGCAAAAACAGTGACTATGTGTGAGTGAGGTGAAAGAGTTGAATGATGATGAAAGTATTTTCTTTTTGGGGATTTTCTTTCTTTTTGGGTCACCCTGCCTCGGTGGGAGACGGCCGACTTGTTAAAAAAAAAAAAATAGGTAGTAGGTTGGTAGACAGCAACCACCCAGGGAGGTACTACTGTCCTGCCAAGTAAGTGTAAAACGAGAGCCTGTATTTGTTTTACGTGATGGTAGGATTGCTGGTGTCTTTTGTCTGTCTCATAAATAGGCAATATTACAGGTACATATCTTGCCACTTCTACTTACACTTAGGTCACATTACACATACAT
>NC_091295.1:25610991-25646319 GCF_038502225.1 Cherax quadricarinatus | reverse complement strand
GGTGGATGCAGGGGGAAAAAAGGGCATGATTGGTGGAATGATGGGAAATAAAGGTTGATGGAAAAAAAGGGGCTTAAGGGGTTTTTTACAAAACAAAGTTTATAAAAAGGCAGGATATGGAGGTAAAGAAAGTTGAAGGGGGGTGGTAGAAGTGTAACAGGGGGCAGATGATAGGTGGGGGGGCATTCAAAATTTTGATGAAAATCAAAAAAAATTTGGATGAGATAAACAATTAAGAAAGCCTAAGGAATAATGGATCTGTCAACAAAAACCCAGGGAGTTAGTAGAGGGGGAGATGGGGTATTGGGTAGTTTGGGAGAATTTTTGAACTTTTTACCCGAAGAAGGGGGGCGGTAATTTCATGCACTGCCCAGGGGTTTTTTTTTTAGGGTGAAAAAAAGGCAGGATCGGGGGGGGGAGGTGGGGGTTCAGGTGAAGGAAAACTAAAATGGGATCTTGACAGAAATGTTAAAAAAAGGGGATATAGTATTGGGTGGTTTATTTTTTCAAAAAATTATGGGGGAAAAAGTCCCTAAGGTTGGCAGAGAGATGTAAATTTCCCTTTAAAAAAAAGGAAAAGGGGAAAAAGCGATTTAAAATTAAAGAATAAGTTTACGGTATCCCCGGGAAAAAGGTATGGTAGGGATATTGAAAAATTGGGCAAGACAGAATGTAAAGTTTGGATGAGAAAGGGGGTTTTAGGGGGGTGGGGGTGTAGATCAAGGTTTACTTTTGGGATATTGAACAGTTTTAGAAAAAAGGGAAAGGAAAGTTTTCATTGTTTATATTTAGAAAAACATACGATGGGTGGATCCGGGAAAATTGGCATATTTAAATATTAGAATGGTAATAAGTTGAAAATTTAGAAAACATTTTTTATGATGATAGTGAGGCTCAGGTTAGGGTGTGCAAAGGAGGACCCCCCCTGGAAAGGGGGGGGTCTTAGACGGGATGTGTAATGTCACCATTTTTTTTAATATATTTATAGATGGGATTAAAAAAAGTAAATGCTGGGTGCTGGGGGGGGTGGGAAAAAATTAAAGGGGAATGGGGTATAAAAGATTTAGAAAAAGAAAACTGGATATCAAATTGGAGGGGGAGGAGTATGGAAAAGTAATTTTTTTCAGATATTTGGGTTTACGTGTCAGGGATGGAGATAAAAGATGGGTTTCTGTAAATGATAAAGGGAAAAAAAAAGGAGGGGTCATTGGGGTATATGTGGAACAAAAAACTGTGATTTTATGTATGGGCAGGAGGAAAAACATCTTGTAGGGTGGGATGAGCCATTTGGGAGTGTGGGGAAAGTTCATGGGGTGGGAGATGAAGGGGGAAAGGGCGGCTGGGATTGATGGGATAAAGATAGAAATTTTAAAAAGCATGGGGATATAGTTTTGGAGTGGTTGGTTTATTATTTAATAAATGTATGAAGAGGGTAATACTGGGGTTTGGGCGAGGATGATTTTCCCTTTGGAAAAAAAAAAAAAAAAAAGTTAAAAACTAGGGGGGAATAAGTCTGTGGTATACCCGGAAAAGTTTTGGTATTATCATTGAAAAATTTAAAAGAGAAAGGGCGGGGGTAATGAATGAAAAAGGGGGTTTTAGGAAGGTGGAGGGGGTTAGCCCAAGTGTTTACAGTGAAACAGGTGAAAAGTTTCAGATAATGTCACTGTGGTTTTTCAATATATTTTTAGATGGCATTGAAGAGAAATGTCGAGGTTTTGGGGGTGTGGTTAAGTTAAAAAATCAAACCAAAAATGGGGTTTCCCCGTTTCTTTGCCCAATCCCGTCTTTGGGTTCTGGAAAAATTGCAGAGGTTGGTGGATGAATTTGGGAGGCTCACTGGGAAGAAAAATTAAAAATGCATATAGGAAAGGTAAAGGGTTTTGAGGATAACAAAAGATTAGGGGTAAAAAATTGATATCAAACTGGAGGAAGTATGGAGGGGGGTAATGTATTCAGATATTTGGGGGGGCGTGTCAGCAGATGGGTCTATGAAGGTAATCTAAATTTATGAGGGGAAATAGTGGGGACATTAAAGGGCTTGGAGACAAAAAACTTGTCTTGAAAACAAAGGGAAATGTAGAGTATAGTTGTACCCCCACTCTTGTATGGGTGTAGTATGGGTGATGAATGTTCAAGGGGGAAGGTTGGAGGCAGTGGAGATTCCGTCTGGGCAATTTTGGCGGAAAATAATCGGGGGGCGTAGTTTGGGGTGAAGGTGTGGGGTTACCAAAACTTTTCAGAGGGGTGGGGGTTGTTTAGGTGGTTCAGACATGGAGAATGGAGCAAAACAGAATGACTTTGAAGTGCATAAATCTGTAGTGGAGGGGGGGGGGGTAGGGTCGGCCTGCGTTGGGGGAGGGGGTAAAGGGGGGTTTTTGTGTGGGGGCCGGTTTCCAGAAAGGGTTTGGGTAGCGTTTTATAAGTAATGGGACAAAGGGTTTTTAATACTTGATGTCTTTTGGATTTAAAACAAAGAAACATTTAAAAAGGTTCGGGAAATGGCAGTGGACCTGATTTGGAATGGGAAGACAGTTCTACCTCTGAAGGAGGGTTTAAATTGATTTTTACCAGTACACTGGAATTGGCTGAAAATGGGCTCAAAGTGGGCAAAATTGATCGTAAACTGTTGGGCCTTCTTCAGAGCATAATTCCGTAATTAATTTTACAGTTTTATAATTTAGCATAAAGCACCCCTCGGGAGAAAGTGATGGGTAATTTTGAGAGTTTTTTTTTTTAAGCCACCTGCTTTGGGGGGGCGGCCAATGTGTTAAAATAAAAAAAAAAAACATTATCTATGGAGAAAAGAGGAATTTTAAAAAGTACAGTGGACCAAAAATTATAAAAGTATGAAGCTTGGGTTTGGCGCTGCGGGGAAAGGCGGTGGAGATGTCCTGTCAACTTGGAAAAATACAGTTGTCCTCGAAAATTAAAGCATAGTCAAAATTTTTGAAAATCATGCGGGTTTTTCGTCAAACAAAACGTAATCATGGTTATTTGGAATAATCATTTCTGGAGCGTACTCACCTCTGGGCACGGCCTCCTTCCCACCAGTGTCCATTGTTTCAGTGAGGAAGCCCCCTCCGCTCCTCAAATTTTTTAAATATTCATTCATTTATTTTGCAACCACAAAAAAAAGCTACTATGGCTCAAAAAGCTCCTAGTAAGCCTTTTTGGGTAAAAAAGGGTGGAATCGATTAATTTAAAAACATCTTGAAAATATAAAAGTGATCGTGTGGAACTGGCCAGGTTTATAACAAACCCATCAATCAAAACTTCCATTTGACCAAAAAAGGAAATAAAAGGCTTTTGCAAAGGGGTAAACATCTGAAAAAAATGAGATCACCAGTACTGAAGATTTTGAAGTTTTTGGTTAGATAAAAAAGAAAAAATTTGCGGGAGAAGCTTATGGCTGATTATTTGAAAGCTAGGCAGTTCCCCCGACAATCTAGTAAAAATTCCTGAAAAGTTGATTTTAATTTTAAGGCCAGAAAAGGTTTTTTGGAATTTTTAAGAACCACAGTGTGGAAAGGCAGGGTAGGCGCCAGTTCGGAAAAAGCGGCTAAAAAATATGTAAAGAATTAAAGGGGAGTACATAGATGCAAGGACAAAACCTGAACAAGTGTTAATTTTAAAAACAGGCCTCTTTTGGAAGAAAATGCCAAGGGACCTACATTCTCAGGGGGAAAAAGGACTCCCCGGACCAACCCTTTAAAAAGGGTGATGCTCATGCTCTGTGCTAATGCTAGGGGATTTGAGTGAAGCCATTACTAGGGGCCATTCTGAAAATCCCAGTGTTTCAGGAAAAACAATGTTATGAAAGTAAATTGTGTTTTTTTTGGAAATCTAAAAAATCGGCCCAACACGGAAAAGTAGTGGTTCAAAAATGTTGGCCTGGTGGGAATTTTCCTGGAAAAATTGAATCTCAAGTCCTCTAGTAATGAAAAGTATGTCACCTCCCCAACTTGGGTACCTAATTTTTTGGGGGGTTGGGTTCATCACAGTAAAATTCTTGCCCCCCAAAAACCCTCCCCCCCCTCCCGCCCCCTGGACCAGCAGGTCACTGCAAACCAAAAAACCACACAAAGCTGTTTCAAAAGGGGCTTTAATTTACCCCGCACTCCCGCCCCAAAGTTTTGGAAAAAAATTTGCTCCTCCAATGCAAAGCCTCATAGGGAAGGCTTGGGGGGAGTGACTCCGGCTTTGAAATCTGCTTGGGAAAATTGGGCCCGATTGTGTCCACAAGGGATTTTGAAGGGGTTTTGGGGGTGACCCTGTAGATTCAGTTTTAAATCTTTATGGCACGGGGGTTAGGGGTTGGATGTGAGTTTGGAGGATGTGGAAGGTTGGTGGAAAACCACAGGAAAGCTCACCACTGAGGGAAAAGCAGAGCTTCAGCAGGAAGGGGAACAGATGCAGCTCAAATCTTTCTGCAGAGGAGGGAAAAAGATGGAAAATTTCCCTTGAAATTAAAATTTTTTTAAATGTGAGGGAAGATGGAAAAATTTATGGAGAAATACCCACCCAAGGCTTTGCAACCATTTGAAAATGTACAGTGCAAAGTCTTTGGCCATTTAGGAGGTTTAAAAAAGGGCCCGAAACGGTCTCTGGGCGTTTTTTGCCTAGACAGGACTCCAGTGGCTCTAAGCTGGTCCCCATGGCATTAAAAAACAAAGAAAAAACCCCAGAAAAACATTTACCCGGGTGTTGATGGGGGTTTCCCCAAGGTAACTAATGCAATCTTTTCCTCCTCCCGTCTTAACACTAGAAGAAATTTCCAATAAAAGGGAAGTGTTATGTTTTGTTTCATTCATCATTCCCCCCTTATTTTTATTTTGCATCTATTTTCATTAAAAAAATTTTTTTTTGTACTTTTGGGGGTTTAGGATGGGTTAATTTTATTTACATTATTTCTTGGGGAAAATTGTTAAAATGTAAATTTAAAATAGTCTCCTTTGGAAAGGTTAATTAAAAAAAGAGGACCCTGTTTTGCAGAAAAATTGGGTGGAAATTGGGAAGGTGTGGGGTTAAAAAAAGTATTAGTCAGAGGGCTGAAGAGGGTTTTGGGGTGGTTTGGTCATTTAGAGAGAATGGATAAAAGTGAATGACATAGAGTGTATAAATCTGGGAAAGGAAGGCCGGGTGGGGTCCCCTTGAAAGGTTGGAGGAGGTAAAGGGGTTTTTTGGGGGGGGCCTGGACTTCCGGCATGCATGACACGTTAGAAAAAGTAATGGAAGAATGGTTTTGAGACCTAGCTTTTTATTCCCGGGTTAATTTTTAAATAAGGATTGGGGGAACGGTTATTTTATATACCCAACGGCCCTAAAAGGGGAAAAAATCCTGCATTTTAAGGGGGGGTTTGGGATTTGGATTGGGGGACATGCTGTTTTTTTATGTTTATCCAAATTAAACTGTTGTATTCTGACACCCCCCCAAAAAAACAGTGTTTATGGTGAGGGGAAAGTGTTGAATGATATAAATTTTTTTTTTGGGTTTTTCTTTTTTTTTGGTTACCCCCTATGGGACCCCAAAACTTTTGAAATAAATAAATAAATAAATAAATAAATAAATAAATAAATAAATAAATAAATAAATAAATATAATATAAATATAAATATAAATATAAAATTTTAATATATATAAATTTTTAAAAAAATACTTTATAATAAAAATCCCTATAAAATAAAAAAAATAATGGGCCCCCGAAGCGGTTTTAGATAGATTTACAAACAAAGGGGGAAGCGGTTGTGGCTGCCTCCATTTAAATAATGACATTTTACCCATGCTGGGTATATACAGGTTTCTTGAATTTATTTTTTTATTTTCATATTAGAGGGTTTGGCAAATAAATGCTGTATAGATAAGGAAATACTGAAGTATCTTTTAGCCTCCCGGGAATGGATTTGCATTTCAATTAATTTAACCCCTTTTAAGGGGCCCAGCCCTCTCCCAGACTTGTTCTCAGTTGCCCAAATTTAAAAAAAAAAAAAAAAAATTTTTAAAAATAAAGAATCTTTTCCCCTCATAATGGCATCAAAAATATAAATTTGATGGAAAACCCGAATTTTCTCTCCCGAAGTTAAGCGGTCTAAAGTTTTGCATCAAATTTTCCTTTGGGGGCCCATTTTAAATTCAGTGTACTAGTTGACAAAATCATATCTATTTTCAGAACTCCATTTTTTTTCGAATAGTAAAAAGCCCCTTTTCCAATTTCAACTATCAATCAGTGTTCAAATTTTAAATTTTCCCAAATTTTACCAAAAATTTTAAAAAATGCCAATTTCAAATGGTAAATAAACAAGAAAAAAATTCCTGGCACTAAAAAAATATTTCCTTTTACATTCTTTTTCTTTCACTTTGAATTTTATTCTCCAAAATAGAGATTTACACTGCATTAGTTAAAAAGGTATAAATAATATCAGGCATTTGTGAAAAAAATATCAGATACTAGTTGTGTTATTGGATGCTTAGCATGATTTATTTCTTTTGAACTTAAAAATGAACATTTCTGCTCTTTTATCAATTTCAGGTCTTTTATTTAAAACCAGTCAAAATCATCACAATTTCTGTAATATTCTTCCATTCTATAAAATGAGACCAGGAAAACTGAATCAACAATAAATACCATCAAAAACAGTGCAAAATGCTGTTTTTAAACCAAAAAAAATGGTCAAAATTTTTCTCATTCCCTTGGGGCAGGTTTTTTTTTTTTCCCCCGACCAGGCCCATTCTTTTTTAATGGCCCCGCCTCTCCCCTAGATTTGGGCTTAGGTTGGGGGTCTGGGGTCAAAACCTGGTGCATGAGCCTACTAGTGTCAAACCTAAAAGGGGTTTAAAAAAAAATTGATTTGCAAATAAGCAAACCCAGATGTGAGCAGGGTCATGGGATGTTCTCGGTGGAGGTTCCACTGCCCAAAAGGGTGAAAAAGGAAATTTTTTTAACCCTTTTTCCTTTTTATGCGTATTAGTGCCAAAATGTTGGTGATTTTTCCCCAAAATTCTAAAGGGTTTAAAAAAGTGGGGGCTGGTAGACCTACATGTCAGAAAATGGGGCTGTGTCAGTGTGTAAAAATTAAAAAAAATCCTGTGGCATGCATGCATGAAAAACCTGACTGTTTTTGGTCTAAAAAGCGCCGGTGATTTTTTGGGAATGGGGATATTCTCATTTTTTTTCTCAATTACAAAATGGAAGTTTTTACAGAAAAGAATGATTTTGATTGGGTTTTACAATGAAAAATATCTTGAAATTGGCCAAAATTTGCAAAATGTTTTATTTTTGCTTTAGAATAA
Source organism: Cherax quadricarinatus (assembly GCF_038502225.1). Lineage (NCBI taxonomy): Eukaryota > Metazoa > Arthropoda > Malacostraca > Decapoda > Parastacidae > Cherax > Cherax quadricarinatus. The sequence continues at coordinate 25,639,028 of NC_091295.1, read as the reverse complement.
ACAAATGGGGTCCCACATAATGTTTTCTGCCAGTCTAATATCCGTCATGCTGGAACATTATTCAACAATTTGTATTATAATAAGGGTACCCCCATAAAATAAATTTTCATTTTCTATCGAAAAAAAATTAAAAATGAAAGAAAAGTGATATAAAAAGGCCGGAACGCTAATGAACAGAAAAATGTTTTTTTTAAATTCCGGGAATTCCATTTTTATTCTGACCCTTTTTTAAATTGCATCTTTTGAAATTTGTAAAAGGGGGCCCAAAATTTTAAATTCACCCTTTACTGGTAGCTAAAATTTTTAAAAGGGGGTATTTCTTGTATCAATCAATAAAACAAACAGGTTCTAAAAAAAGCTATGAATTTGGCCCAAGGAACAATGGAATTGGCAAAATTGGCCAAAAGTGGAATTAATCGTATTTGGGCCCCTGACTTAAAACCATAAGTAATCAGTCAAATTTCATCTTTTGGTTTCTTACCGAAAATTTTTTTCTTCATTTCCAAGTTTTTTTAAATTTTTCAACTTTGACAGCAAGTTTGGGGGAAGTCCACGGTAAAGGGTTAAGTGCTTAAAAGCTCATTATAGTTAAAACTTTATCCAATAAAACTTCCTGCTCCCAGGCTCTTTTTTTTACCTTTTAAAGGATATCCCGGGGTGTACCTACATCAGGGGTTAAAAAAATTTTTTTTGTAATGGTATTAAAGGAGAAAATTGAAGTAAACACAGATAAGAATGTGATGGGGGTATCAACGTCTAGATAAAGAAAAAAATTTGGGTATTGGAGGGGTATGGAAAAGTGAATCTGTTCAGAATTGGGGGGAATTTGTCGGGAGAGGGTTTATAAAAGGTGGGGTTAACCATAGTTAAGAAAAAAAAAGGGGTTGGTGCTTTGATATCTTGAAAACAAAAAAATTATCCATGGGACAAAGAAGGGTTTTCTAAGGGATAGTTTACCCAAAACCTTGTATGCGTAAGCATGGGCTTAAAAAAACCAGAAGGGAAGGCTGGAGGCAGTGGAATGTCATGTCTAAGGACAATGTGTGGGGGAAAAAATTTTTTAAAAATTTTAGTTTAAATTGGAGGTGGGTTACTAAAAAGTAGTCAGAGGGCTGAAGGGTTGTTGAGGTGGTTTGGTTATTGTGAGAATGGAAAAAGAAAAGACTTGGAGAGTGTATAAATCTGTCGGGAAGGAAGGTGGGCTAGGGGGCCCTAGGAAAAGGGTTGGAGGAGGGGGTAAAGGGGTTATGTGGGTGGGGGTTTTACTTACCCAAATGCAGAGCTTTTTTAAGGGGGCTAATAAGTCAAATTTTTTTGGGACCGAAAAGCTGTTGGAGTTAGCAGGTTTTTATAAAGGGACAGGAAACTGGTTATGGATTTGAGTCCGGGGGGTGGGAAGTACAATGCCTGCATTTTAAAGGGGGGTTTGGGATATGGCTGGGAGGACATCAAACTTGACCCCAGCACCTCTGAAAAGACAGTGATTATGCATGAGCGATGGGAAATGTTGAACTTGTGAGTTTTTTTTTTTTTTGGTCACTCCCTTTGGGTGAAATGGCGAGTGTTAAAAACAAAATTAATCCTAAAGCACTTTGTGCTGTAATTTTTAATCACTTCTTCCTTTTTTTTTTTCATTCTAAATTAAAAGTATTTTTATTTTATACATATTTTAAATTTCCCCATCTTGAATTCTGGGCTAATTTTTGCATCCTCTGCATTTTTATGCGTTTTTTTGGTTAACCCCCAAAGTAACTCAAAAAATTTCAAAAATAGTCTGAGTAAAATATAAATGCTTCATAAAACCCCACCTCTTTTTGGCTTAGTCTGTGATCTCTTCACTTTTGAAAAACTCGGTATTTTTTACATTCATCACTCGGCAATTAAATTCTCCATAGAATTTTAAAAGCCATTGTGATTTTATTTTATCAAAAAATCTGTTTCATTCAATAACCACAATCCTCTTCATTGTGGATTTATCTCAGTATCCACACCAGCTAATGTGTAAATTATTGCTATAAACATAGGTGAGGCCAAGAAAAATTTTTAATGACCCCCTTTTAAAATGTTTCCAATGATGGGGGAAATTTTCATACCCAATTTCTTTTTATTTTTAATGGAAAGTTTTTCTTCCAGTTGCCTACCTTTATCGTTATAATTTTAAAATTTTCATAATTATCTTCTATTCAGTCATTGGTTTAAAAACAAGAAAAAGCAACCCTATCAGTTCTCTTTCCTTTTAAAACTTATCTCAAAAAAAATTTTCCCTCATGATTTCAATAATTAACTAGACTTTCCTTTTGATTTCTTCATTAAATTAAAGAAAAGCAACAACATTTTTATAAGTCACTGGCCCTGGTTTTCTTCTTTTTTTTGCCCCTGGGGATTTTTTATTTCAAAAAAAATTTTTTTCCTCGAAACAAAAAAGGGCTAAAACTATAAAAAAAGTATTTTGCTCCTCAAAAAGTCTTCTACATCCCATAATTTATCCCATTGTCTTCCCCTGTCTGGGTTTTTAACAGCTCTCAGCCTTTTTCAACAATACAAAAAAGTTTTTTTCCTCTTGTGGGCACTACTTAATTTTCCTTAAAATTTGCAGTTTATTTTCCACAATAATAATTCTTATCTTTGTATCTTAGGTTAAAAATTTTACTTTTTAAAATTTAAATAATATTCAATTTTTTCCTCTTTTTTTCCCTTTTTTTTTCTTTTTGTTACTAGTCTGGTACAGGTTCCAGCTCAGTTGTTGTAAATTAATAAGAGCAAGACATGCCTGTTCTTGCATATTTAAGGACAGACAAAGACAAAGTAATCCTACCTTCATTAAAAAAAAAAACCCACAATTTTAATTATTTAAAAAATATATTATTTTTTATAATATATATATATATATATATATATATATATATATATATATATATAATATATATAGACTTTTAAAAAATTATGAAAATTATCTAAATTTTTTTTAAAGAAAGACGGTAAGCCTTTTTTAAAACTTCAAAGTGACATCCACAATTTGGCGGGAATAATTCCTAATAACCCCCAAAGGTAAGTTGAGATGTTTGGTCCACCCCTAGACCTTGATTGTCAAGTTTCTTTTGGCCAAAGTAATGCCATTTTTTTATAAGTCAAACCACGGAAGGGATGGAAGGAGGAAAGAGAGAGTAAAAACAAAAGGGGAGGAGGGGAGAGGGAGGGAAAGAGGGGTGTAGAGAGGGGAAAAAAATGAAAAAAAAATGGGGGGAGAGGTAAGAGGGAAATGGGGGAAAGGGAAAGAAGAGGAAGGAACAGAGGAAGAAGAATAAAAGGGTAAATGGGGAAAAGACAAAGAGGAGGAGGAAAAAGGGGAAGTGAAAAGGGAAAAAAAGGGGAAAGGAAAAGGGGGAAAAGGGAAGTAAGGAAAAAGGAAAAAGAATGAGAAAGGGAAAGGGTGGGCAAGGAAGGGGGGGAATGGGGAGGGGAAAATAGGAGAAACTGGAAAAAGGGGGTGAAACAAAACTATGTTTAATATACTTTCTCAAATCTAACCTTCACTAAGACAAAAGGGAGAACTGCTATATCTCACGAAAAAAAAATGGAAGAAAACTGATTAAATCATCTTTAAAAAAATACCTGGCTTTCAGGGGGTAAAGGCAATTTTGTTTCCCTTTAAAGGGGTCTTGATATACTTAAATTTTTTTTCAAACCTTTTAAAACAACTCATTGGAAAAAGCTTAAATAAAAACCCTTAGTTGGGGAAACATTAATTCCAAAATTTAAAAATGCCCTTTTATATTTTATACTTGAATTAATTTAAAAGTTTAAATTTCCTCTATAGACAACATTCATCCATTAAAGTACAAATATAAAATTATCCCCCAATCCTGTATTTTTTTGATTTTATAAAGCATCCAAATCTTTCTCTTCAAAAAACATAATTAACTAATTCAATATATTTAATATGCTGCATTTATTTAAAAAGTATTTTAATTGGAAAATAAATGTCCTCCCCTAATTTCCTACAGTAATTTTACTGATCATCAATGTCATGTCATCTACAAAAATTTTCTGCTAATTTAACCAGAGAATGAAGGAAACAGTTATGAAAAACGACAAAAATAGAAAAAAAGACTTACATATAAAACAGGGGAAATAACAGTGAAGTTTATAAATTTTTTAATTTCTATTTTAAAAAATTTATAAGATAAATCAAAAAAAGTCAATAAACTATAAAACTGTATAATGGTCGATAAACCAATGATAGATGCAGGTATAGAAAAAACCCCCTAATCTGTGTCAAACCAGTCAAAAGTATCAAGACAATCATTTTTAATGATAGATTTCTTTCTTTAAAGAAAATTTTTATTCCTAATGAAAATTTTTTAAAATTTTTTTTCCCTTCATTCTTCTATTTTCCCGTGTACCATTCTTTCTATGGGAATTCTTTTATTTTTTTTTAATTTCAGACCTTTTTGATTCAGGTCAAGTCTTTCAAAAAAGCCTTAAATATCAACATTTATCTCAATACTACTAAGGCCTCCTATAAACTATTTACTATTCCACATTGCATACTCTTCATTTAACCCTTTAAAAAAATTTTCAAAAAAATATTTTATCAAATTTTCAAATTGTCTTCCCTAAAAGATTAAATGTAAGCTGAAAGGAAAATTTAAAATAATAATTAAAAAAAAAGAAAACCCCAATTTCATAAAAATATCACTTAAAAAGTTTTTTCATTTATTTTTAAAAAAGGGGAAAAATAATCATTACTTAAAATATTATGAAAGGATGAAGTTGAAAAAACTGTAACCTTTCCTAAACATTTTATATTGGGGGCACTGTTTGAACTGCAGCTCATTCATTAACACAACATAATTAAACCAAAAAATTTTAACACAAGATAATTAAAAATAAAATTTTGACGCTGTGGATTCAAAATGTATTTAATATCCCAAAACCCCACCACCCTCTACCTCAATACATCAAAATAATCTATAGTACAGTCCCAAATTTTTTCATTAAATATAAAATTTTGATTTGATCTAACCCAAAAGGCATCCTCCCTGCATGAAACAGACACAATTTCTTATAAATCCAAATTGGCTCCTACAAAACCCCAATCCAAAATTTAACACCCCACTAAGTAGACATACCGTTAAAAGTTAAAAAATAAACAAAAAAGGGATTCTCTAATATCTAATAGAGATCAAATTTTTTTTTCTAAACCCCTTTGCAAACATAAAAAGAAAAAACCAGAAAGAAAGAAAAAACTTTTTTCATCATTAACACTTTCCTCATTTTACTAATCACTGTCTTTGAGGGGCTCAATCCAGCAGATCCTCAAATCCTACTTAAACCTTCCTTTAAAGTGCGGCATTATACATTTCCCGACTCAAATCCAATTTAAAATTTCCCCCCCTTTGAAATTTACCTTTCACCTCCAGCTCGTCAGGTCTCAAAAAACCCTTCGTATCCATTTCTCCCATCTAACCCTCAAACATTTTCTGGACATCAAACCCCTTCCCCAAAACCTCCTTTCCCCCCCCTCCCAAACCCTTTTTTTGGGGTGACCCTACCCCCCCTTCCCCAATGATTTTGCTCTCAAGTCATTCTACTTTGTTCCATTCTCTCTAAATGAAGAAACCACCCCAACAACCCCCCTTGCCCTCTAACACTTTTTCTCCCCCTCCTCTAATTTCCAAAAACAAAATTTTCACATAATTTTACACCCCATTGCCCTTAACCAAATCTCCCCCCTCCAGCCACCTCCTCACCGCATTTTTTCCCCCCCAATGTTGGTACCCTATACTCCCTTTCCTTTTTTCCATGGATAACTTCTTTTTCTCTACAGATGCCTCAATCCCCCCCCTTTTTTTCCCCATAATTTATGGTTTCCGCATCTTAAAAACCCATCCACTGAAAAGTAAATCCCAAATATCTAAAAACTTTACTTCTTCCAGGGATAATGGTTTAAAAACTGACAATTGAAGAATTGAGCCCAGTGAAAGGGGAATCTTTATTGAAGCTTTCGCCAAAAGTGGCTTCATCGTCAATAAAAGTAGAAATGGGTAGGAGGAGGTTTGAGGTAATCAGCCCCCTCAACCTGGAATCGTGTTTCCGTCTTCAGTCTTGTAGGAATCGCATAGGGCCCGAGGGGGTTATCTCTGCAGTCAGGCAGTGAATGGAGGGGGTGGGATCCAATGGGGCCTGCCACTGGTTAAGGATCATTTAAAAGGTTGGAAAGCGTTGAATCTTTTATCAAGTCCCATGATTTGCAGTGTCTGACGGTTTCTGATTACCTCAAACCCCTCCCCTCCTTACCCATTTTCTTTTTTGGACTTGAAGCCACTTGGGGGCGTTTCTTCAATAAGTTTCCCCATATTTCCAAGTGTCCCAAACTTCTTTTCCCCCTCCCCCCAATTTTTATCAATTCTTATATAAATCATTTGATCCTTCAACTTTCTTTTTTTATTTTCCCTTTCAACTTTCTCCTTTTAAACCCTCCCAAACTCACCCACTTTTGAAATTTTTCTTTGAACCCCCAAAGCACAGTATTATCAGCAAAAGGTAACTGTGTGCCCCCATTTTTATTTGATTCCTATAATTTAATCTCCCCCTCTCCCCAACCCCCCTAGCATTTCCTTTTTTTACCCCTTTATAAATGTTTAAAAACCAGGGTGACCTCCTGTCAAAAAGGCTTTTTTTTACGGGAAATCTCCCTCTCCCTATACACAAACCCGGCCCCCTTCCTCAATAACCTTTTCAAATCCATAAATGAAAATAAAACTTCCCATTTTATCTAAATACTTTTCCTTAACTTCAATGAAACACCGTCTACCCCCTACATTCTAAACCGCCCCTTGAAATCTTACATTGAAACAAAATCCCCGGCGGGGTTGCCCAGTCAGAAGTCTCAAAACTCCCCCCATCGCTTTAATAGCCCAAATAGCCACAAAATTGTCAACCATATTTCTACCAAGGAAGGTTACCCGGCCCCACTTGCCCCAAATAAAATTTTTTTAAAGACTTCTGGGTGAGGGTTTTTGAACACCAAACCCAGGTTGGGGACTGTTCCTCATCTTCTCCTTACCCATTTCTATTTTGTATTGGCGGGAAAAAGCCTGTGTGCGGCGTTTCTTCAAAAAAGATTCCCATTTTTGCATAAGTGTCTCAATTCTTAACTTTGGGTTTTAAAAACCTTCCCATCCCGGCGAATCCCCAGCTAAGCGTGGCTGGCCTGCTCAAATCCTTCACTGCCTCAACGACTCAGAAATCGTTGCCCCTTTCAAAAAAACCATCCCCGGCGGGGGCCCGGGGCAAAAAAGGGCTCAAAAAAACCCGCCCTCCCTTACCACGAAACCCGCTAGCCACAAAGGTTTTTAACTAGGCTATTTCCACCATGGGGAAAGTTGCACAAACCACTTGACCCCAAATGCAATTTTCAAGGCGTCTCCCGCTAAACTTTCTAACTGGGGGGCTGGGTTTTGAGACTCTCGCGCTTTAAACCCGGGGTATTTTTTTTAATCATTATTCTTTATGTCCCTTTGGGGGAGTGAAGGGGTTTTGGCTATGGTTAATCCCCCCTTGAAAAAGGGCTGAAAAACTTGCATTTGTGGGGCAGTGTTCCCCTTTAACCTTCCCCTTGGGGGAAAAAATTCCCCGGTGGGCTTCTTTTTGTGGGCCGTGGTCTTTTACAGGCAAATTTAACCTCCCGGTTAAAGGCCGCTAAATTTATTCTAAACCCCTTGCTCATCTGCAATCCCCCTTTTGCTTCTTTAATTCTTTTAAAAACCCTCCCACTCCGGGACTATACTCAGTAAAATTTTCCCCCCATTTTTTTAAATTTTTTTCCCCCTCCCTTTACAAAAATTTCATTCTCTGCCCCAAACCCTAGTCCTTCCCCCCTTTTTTATTTATTAAACAAAAAACCTCCATCCCCACTATTCACCCCCGCCTCATTCGGTCATATCCCCTCAGTTTCCCGCTGCTTTACCCCCTTTCATTCTACCTAATGCCTCATGCACCTTCCCCACCTCATCCCCTCTTCTTACTCCCAAAAAATTTACCTCTGCCCCGTGCATGAAATTTCCCCCCCTTTCTTAAAAATCCTCAAAATATTCCCCCCATCATCCCAACCTCCAGCTCCCCCTCTACTATCCCCCTCTGTTTCGCAAATTCATTTTTTTGGGGAGTAGGTTGGGGCAACAACTGCCCCGGATCTACCCTCCTGAAATGGTGTAAAGCGAAGCCTGTTTTTCATGATGGGGGATTCCCCTTCTTTTTTTTCTCAAACATGCAAAGGTTTCATCGTCTTTCCCTTTTTTCTTTCCCAAATCACCTCCCTACATGTCAAGCAAAAATACACACCCCTCTGGGTTTTTTTCCCATTTTTTTTATAGTTCTTGTTCTTTTTTTTTCCTCTTATCTCCATGGAAAAGGGGGCCCAAATTCTTCCTCCATAACTTGCATGTTTAAACAGCTAAAATAGGCAAGGGCTTCCCCTTTTCCCGTTTAAAATTTCTAAATTTAAAAAAAACTTTTTTTTTTTTTTGGGCCCCCACTTATGGGGTCGGCAGTTGTTTAAAAGAAGAAAAATTCATTTGTCAGTTCCCCGCAAAATTTCGGGTCCTTTCCACGTATCATTTTTCTCCCTTTTTCACTCTCACCACCCCTTTACCTTTTTTTCTCTCCATATCTCTGCCCTTCTTATATCACTTCTGCTTTTAAAAACCCTCTAAACTACCCTCTTTTATTGCACCCTTTTCCTCATTTCCCCCAATCCTCCTCTTTCCTCCTGCACCACCAAGCCCCAAAAATTCTCCCCACATTCTAATCTAAAAAAACCAACCCTTTAAGCAAGCCATTATGATTGCATTCTCAAATATTTTTGGGGTTGATTGGAACATTTACAAATTTATGAAAACCCGAACAAAATTTAATTTTCTCAATTTTCAAAAAATTTGTCCTTTTCCAACCCCCCCGCATTTAAGGCATGAAAAGCGAAAGGCATACTCCCGTTATTCAAAATTTTTTTTAAAAAATTTGAAAAAATACTTACAATAAACAAAAACCCTTTAAAAAACCACAACCAAAAAAAAAGCTGAATCTGTCAAACAATTCCAGTTACTGCACAGAGAAAACATTTCAAGTTTATTCTATTTAATAAAAGGGAAATTTATCTAAACCTAAACTTATTGGATACATCTTCCCGATACACCCCCAATTTAAGAGAAGCTATTCGAAATACATGGGTTCTTAAATAATAATCTAGATTAAAAAAAATTTTATGAACGGCCCCCGGACACTTCAATATAATCCCCAACCTTTTCAAGTATGATTCCCCGTTTTAAAGTCGCTGTGATCAGATGTTGTTCTCTCAAGTTCTCCATGAAAAAAATCCTGAATGGTCTAAAAAAAAAGTGCCCAAAAGGTCACCTCATGAAAAAGAATGAACCCCTCTTTTTCAGCCCCAAAGTTAAAATTTAAAAATGATTAAATGATTTTTGATATAAATGAAAATCTTATGGGAAAAAAAATTAAAAATTTCCCTTTAAACAGGTAGGAAACCCCTTTTGTGGATACTAATTAAATCTGAACAATCTTATATCAGTAATCAAACCAATATAAATTAAAATAATAAATGTAATGGTACTAAAGACATAAAAACACCTCCACAAGGGCCAGTGGTGTATAATCCCTCAGTCAATTCTCATTTATAAACTTTTAATTTAAAAAAATTTTTAATGCAAAAAAATACATTAATGCAAGGAATAAAAAAAAATGACAATTGTATTTCAGATTCACATCCTCCCAAAAACTTTTTGAAGAATTATTAAAAAAAAAACCCTAAAGGTTTAATAAAGTATAAACTCTTATCATATATATGTTAATGTTTAAGTAATATGGGAACCTTCTTTAAAAAAATTTTCTTTAATTAACAAAATTTTTAAACTGAAAAAATCCTCATTTAAATTTGGGGTCTGATATTCAAATGTATATCATTAAATTTAGTAAACTTTAAAAAGAGTAACCCATTTTAACAATTAAGCAAATTTGCCAGGAATTAAAAACTAACATTCACGAATTGCACCCCAAAAATTTATTGACTACTTAATTTTTATCTTCAGTCACTCATCAAAAGGTTATCAATTCGGGAAAGGGAATAAGTAAAGATCAAATAAATGCTTTCATTTTGGGCGAAAACCCTTCCTCCCGATCCCCTCTAAAAGTGAACAGGTGATGTTATATTACATTTGGTGTCTAAGTTCTTCAAGTGGGTTATTTTTTAAATTAAATAACAATCAATAAAGTTTTCTTCTCATCAACTTTTCCCGGGGTATGTCTTTCTGTCTTAAAAACCTATCACATCCTATACAGTGATTAAAAATTTTTAAAACATCTAATTTTTAAATGATTATCATTCTGAATCAGAAAAGACATCTAAAATCCTCAGCCACACAGTCCCGGAAAAGGGGAAAGTACAGTAATCAAGTCTAACCCAAAGGGAGGGATAAAATTCCTTGGTCAAGATCTCAAACACATCAAGACACCTCCTTAAAGTTACAGCATCCATCAAACTCTTCAATATATACTCACTTTCTTAAAGTAGACATGACAGGCTTTATATCTGGCTTTTTGGATTGATAAATTTTTATAGATATAGAAAATTTCTGGGCTGAATAGGTTGCCAATGTGGTGGCTCTACTCTTATTGATGTCTTCCACAACTAAAATTAAATACAATTGTTACCATAAGCATCATGGAATGGCTGAAAACGCAATTTTCCCCTAAGTAGAATTTAGTCCTGAAGTATTTTTCCTCCCAAAAAACATCCCAAAATCCCCTTTAAAATTTCCCAAAATTCAGCATTTTGTCTTTTATCCATCTCTTAAAAAGTTTTTACAATGGTTCCCCACATGAACCTCACACATACACACACACGTATTACACTCAGGGCTAGGACTCGCCCTGCAACCTCAACTGGTGAGTACAACTGGTGAGTACTCCATCACACCTACAGGTAAAAACCTGGGGAAAGCGTTCAGTCCTGTAAAGGAAATTTTAAAACTTTAACACTGTACGTCAGGCCCATCTGGAGTACGCAGCACCAGTTGGAACTCATGCCCGAAACGCAAGAAATTAGAGAAAGTGCAAAAGGGTTTTAAAAGGCTGGTTCCAGGCTAAAAGGAAAGTCCCATAAGGAAGGTTAAGGGGAAAGGTCGCACACGGGGGGCAGGAGGGTCAGGAAGACATGATAATGACATACAAATCCATGGAACAAACAAGGTGGACGGACAGGATGTTAGGATGGGACACAGAAAAAAGGGGGCATAATGGAGCTAAAGATAGATAGTCAAGGGATGTCGGGAAGTATTTCTTAGCCACAGGTTGGGAAAGTGAAATAGTCGGCAAGTGATGTAGGGAGGCGGGAACTATCATTTTTTAAGACAAAAGGGTTGGAAAAAGCTCATGGGCAGGGAGGGGGGACCCAGTGGGTAAGTGAGGGGGGGCCGGGCCGAGTCTCGCCCTGAAACCCTTGGAAGTAAAATTAGTGGATACACCTGGGCCACCAACGCATCTCAATAAGAATAGTTCAGGACTTCACCCACATCAGACCCCTTTTTTGAAATTGCCAGTCTGGAAACCACCTGGTCTAGCCCTCAGGACTATCATGCAAAAGGGTTTTCAATGGGCTAGTCCTGGGCTAAAGGGGCCCGTCCCATGAGGAGATTAGGGGAAAAACCCTGGGCCCCCAGAGGACAGGAGGATAGGGGGGAAATTGACATAAAAATGGGAGGAATGGACAAGGGGGACAGGGCAGGGTTTAGGATGGGACACAGCAACAAAGGGGCCAATTAAGTTGAAGCTCTATGAGTCCGAGACTTAGGTAGTTTTCTTCAGTCACATTGTCAGGAAATGGAAAATCGAGAAAGTGTGGTGGGGCAGGATCCCTAAAACCTTTTTAAAAGGGAGGGGTAAACTCATGGAACAGGGTGTGGCCCAGTGCGACCAGTGGGGAGTAAATCGTCCTGCACCACAATTGGCAATACACCCACAAAAAAAAGTATAAACTTTTTTAATAAACCAGAACTTCGACTATATTGGGGAGTTGTGGATGAGTAGAACAAGTTTTAAAACATATAATGTCACTAAGGAAAATGGTAATTTTTTTTATGTAGTTTTAAAAAAGGGGTGGGGCAAGACAGTATTGGTTGGGGGTGGATTCCCTAACATGGGGGCTAGTGGGTTAAATACATATTCCTCTTTTTTTATACTAAAAAAATTGTCAGGTAAACTCTTTTGTGATGCCCTCCGAAATGCTCATCTTGGCAAGTGGAACCATGCCATAGCCACTGATCCACTCCAAGCCAGTCTTTCCCCGCTTCTTCTTCGACCTTACCCACCTCATTATTACCCAAAAATATTATCTCATCAATGTCTGTCTGCTTTAAATGACCTTTAATTTATATGGAGGAAAGTAGCCTAGGAAAAAGAAACGTACAAAAGGGGGAAGGAAAGGTAGGCAAGCTGAAATCACAAGTGAGACTCAACTCATGGCAAGCGAGCCCCTAAACCTCACCTTCCTTTTTTGGACTCACTTTTGGGGTTCACCCCCACTTTTCCTGTTTTTTCAATCTGTTTTACGACTTCTGTTTAAAAAAGGGAAATTTATAAAACATAATATGGATAACTCCCCCTTTGGGGGCCACCACACAGTTAATCCCTTCCCCTAACTGTACTTTTGAATCACTTCACACTTTGCAGTGGTTTATAACGGAACTTTCTGCCAAAAGGGCCAATACACAAAAAGTTTTAAAAAACCCTTAACTGCCCCAAGCAGATCTATTTCAATGCATAGAACCCCAAAAAGTAGTCTATTTTTTACATATTTTCAAATATAAAAAAAAAAGTAGATAAAATTTTAACTTTTAAAAATATAAAAAAAAATCTCAATACTTTCAAATGTTAAAAAACGTTGATCCCTTGGACATTTTAAAGGGGTTAAATTGGAAAATTTTGCCAAGGGTAAAAACTCCCCTAGTAAAAGTCCCCACATAAAATCTTCTTTATCCCTTTATTTATCTGCCCATTACATCGGCTGAAAAAACCCACTTTCTTTGCCCAAAAACTAAAAATGTTTCATAAAGGCTGGGTTGAAAAACCTCAAAAAAACCCCCCAAAAACCTTTAGCCAGAATCCATCAAATCCCCAGACATCCAAAAAATCAAAAAAACAATCCATCAGCCCCCAAACCAAATCCCCCCAAAAAGGGAAAAAACCACCATGCCCGGAACAATCAACAATACCCCCACAAACAATAAAAAAACCTACGCCCCAAGAACAAACAACCCCAAAAACCGAAAACCCAAAAAATACAACCCCCCACGAAAACCAGAACAAACAACCCCGCCATAACCAGAACACAACCACCAAACAGCACAGAACAAAACAAACCCCTCTGACCAGAACAAACAACACCTGCGCACAGGGCAAACAACACCATCTGACACAGAACAACAACAGCCATACTGACACCCGAACAAACAGACCATCTGCCAGAAAAAACAGTCACCTACCCACCAGAACAATCAATCAGCCACAACAATACAAACAGCCATCGCTAAAAAATCAATCAGCCATACACACCCAGGAAACCCAAAACCATGCCCCAAAAAATGCAATCAAACTACCCAAAACAATAAAAACAGCCATACACACCAAAAAAATCAATCAGCCAACAAACAAACAATACAATCAATACTGAACCACAATAAAACAGCCATTGCCCCAAACCAGCCATTGGCACCCCCAATACAAACAGCCCTCTGACACCCCCAAAAAATCAAACAGCCTACTGATAAATCAAATCTGACCCAGCACAAACACCACGAAAACAATACAATCAGCCTACGACACCAAACAATCAGCCCTTGGACAACACAACAATCAACAAGCCCCAAAACCAACAATAAAAACCATTAAAAACAATCAATCAGCCATTAAACAAAATGAAAATTTTCGACACAATACAATCAGCCTACGCACCCTCAAACACCATCGCAACAACAATACCTCAGCCCAAAAACAATACAATCAGCCATCTTACACCCAAAAAAATCAATCACCATACGCAATACAATCAGCCATACTGCACAATACAATCGCCATACTGACACCCCAACAATCAATCAGCCATCCACAATACAATCAATAACACCACAACAATACAATCAATACCCAAAAACAACAATCAATCAGATACTGATTTCAATCAAACCATACTGACCACAATACAATCAGCCATTTGGCCAACAATCAATCAGCCATCTGACACCAATCAATCAGCCATATGACCCCAAAACAACAATGCAATCACCCTACACAACAATCAATCACCCTCTGCACCCTACAAACAGCCATTTCACCCAACAATGCAAACAGCCATCTGACACATCAATGCCTACTGCACCGCCAATAAAACGGCACCCCCAAACTCAATCTAAAAAACAATCACCATCCCAACCCAAAAAAAGCAATCAGCCATACGCAAAACAATCACCATCTGACAACACTAAAAAAAATCAATAAAACGCAACAAACAATCAAATTTTGACACCCAACAATCAAACAGCCATCTGACCCCACAACAATCAATCAGCCATTGACAATACATAGCCCTCTGACACAATACAATCAGCCATCACCACCTAAACAGCCAAAAAAATTTTGCGAATTTTTAACTCATACTATTAAAAAATTTAAAATTAGAATATTTTATCAAAAAATCCTCTAAATCTATGTTTTAAAAAAAATGTAACTATTTTTTTTATCTTGTTACAACTCTCTATATATTAAAGGTTTTATAAACTTTTCTAGGGTTTTAAATTTTATTTGTGAACCTTTAGTGCTTCCCCCCTCTCCTCCCAATTCAATCCAGTCTGTTAATTTGACACTCCCTGATTTAATGATTTTCTCTGGGAAATTCCCACACTTTTTAACATTATTTCTGACATGTACTGGCAGCTCGGTGAAAAAATCAGGGCCTACTTCATGACTTTTTTTCGACAGTAAACCCCCCTATATCTATTCTAATTGTTCTCCCGCCAAAAAGGGCATAAGCATTACTGAACCGACAAAATAGGGCTAATCCTGGACTTTTGTAAATATACTTTAAATTTAAATATCATGATCAAATATCATGATCAAGTATCTTATTCAAAAATTATGTAAGGTTACTTTATCATTCTTAATAAAGTATCTTAGTAAAAATTCTTATGATCAAGTATCTTTATCAAGTATACTTATGATAAAATATCTTATGATCAAATATATTTTGATACAAAAATATAATTTTTGTAAAAATATCGTACGAGTATCGTACAGTATACTGATAATATACTAATATTCAAACTAAATCCACAAAGTAATCAAAAAGACCTGGGTGAATATCTGGGGATCTCTTTAAAAGATCCCTTCCACTATAAAACTGCAAAGAAAATGATTGGATGGATATAGACTTAAAAAGATGGGCCCCAATGAGATCCTTTTACATCATTTTCTCTGACTGAATCTGTTTAAATTCTCATCCCCATTAAAAAGCATTGCAGATCAGAGAATGTAAAACCTTTCTGCACATATAATTTCCCTCAAACACCTTAACTAGGGAACGGAAAAATTGATTCCTGGGGGCTGAGATAAAATCATAATCTACATTGGAAAAACTTGAAGAAGGTTTAATTGCCACAGAAATTACTCCAAAAAAGGGGGGCTGGGGGGGGTAAAATACCCCAATAAAAGGTAGGCGCTATTGGTACACTGGGAAAACACAATAAATTCAGGGTCCGGGCTGTTCACGTCTCCCCCACAAAAAAGGTTCCATTAGACCCCCGGGTGCCTAAAGGGGCTGGCAAATGCCCAAAATTGGGGCCGGATCAGGGGGTGTGGGTTTGTATGTTGGACTACGTGCGACCAGCAGTAACAGCATGGTTGATTGGGCCTGATCCACGTGGAGGCCTGGTCGTGGACCAGGCAGCGAGGGCGTTGATCTCCGGAATACCCCCCAGATAGGTAGGCTAATCATTTGATAACCACCCATAGGATAGGTATCCCTAAGAATACCTGCAGGATGTTTTCGGCATCAATACCCCAATAAGCAATCTCAGACCAGGCCTCCTGGTGGATCAATATCTGATAACCAAACTGTTACTGCCAGCCAGCAGTCCAGCATATGAACCCAAAACCTGGCTAATCTGGAACCAATTTAAGGAACTTATCAAATTCCCCTCTTGAAGACAAGGGTTTGTTAAATCCCCTTTTGTATGATGGAAGGCTGTTGAAAAGCCTCGAGCCTCTTACACTTACTATGTTATCTTTAAGTATACTCATTGTACTTTATCAGTATCAGAACAAGTAAACATTTGTTAGTGAGAAGCTTTGCCTACAATAACGTTTTCAATCGATGCAGAAAAATATACAGTATATACAGAAGGTGAAGTGCTGCATGTGGGGCAGGGCTACTTGATAGTTGTGTCTGGTTAAGGCACGATGACCTGAGAGAACTTCTGAAATCATAAACCGTAGTTTTGTGTTGGTGTTAGTAGTGGCAATAAGTACATTTAAACAGCGCCTGTAATGTCAGTTTCTCTGAAACTAATTTCACAATTTTAAAGTTCATGAAATGGTCACAGGAGTTCTAGTGTATGGTACAGGCACTGTTTAAATTTTTTTTTTTTTTGACATGAATATTGGTATTCCCTGAGGACTTGTTCCAAAGTTCTGAGATCTCATATGTATAGTTTGTCACTTACATGATATAGATGCCAGCGTTAGTTTCTTGGTGTGTTTCTCTTAGCAACTAAATTGTTGATAGTGTTCAACGTGGTGTTCCTATGCAGTTTTACTCTTTACGAAAAGTTTCGAGAGGTTACGAAATCTAGATGAATGGAAACGCTACGAATTTGTACGGTGTCTGGTAATGAATTCTGTCAGTTTTCTCCTACAACTGTTAATGAAATATGTAGGGGATTAAAGTTTAGAAAAAACAGTGAATGTAGCTACATTCCTCTTTCAGGAAGGCAAGTGCTGGAGATTTTACTGTATATTTCTCCAAGTAACATCCTATGATGAACACCTCTTGGTCGTGGCGTCAGGGTATATCAAAATTTAACAAGTCATCTTTGTTCATGGGCTTCCTGTAGACCTTGAATTACAGTTTAATGTTGTATCTACAAAATTCTTCCAGAAAAGGAAGCTAATATCATGGTCATCGCATGAACTTGAATGATGGTTTATCGGAGATGAGTTCGTTAAGGAGCTCGTTAAGTCGACTTGGCCCACAGCAAGAATATCGTCCATTATATGCAATCATATAACATTGATTTTATCACAAGTTGCCAGCATTATTAATTTTCCATCCTGCCCAAATTTTTAATTATTAATACAAATTATCAATACAAATTACAGATATGCCAAAATATAACCAGGAAAATTTATTATATGCAGTCCAAACCATAACCTAATTCGTTCAAAGTTGGTAAAATGGGATGTTCAGTTCTAAGTGTGTAATTCAAGCTGTTCAAACCTCACCACCACGTTTAGGCTTTTGTAGTGCAACGGGTTTTCCACCCTTGACATGAAATTTTAAAATTTGACCTTGAATTCTAAGTCGATGAATTCCAATTGTAATCAATTTTCATTTACAATAATGTGTCGTAATCGTCGGCTTGACGCTGGATATCAACCACTGATCTATGAGCTTTAAATACGACCTCTGATCTTTAAATTTAGACCTTTTATTTCTGCGACATTCTATTTGACCTCCCGACCTTTATATGTAGCGGACCTTAGCTCTAACCTGTGAGCTCTGACATAACATACTATGACCTGTGTTGAATATACAATTTTCAATTTAACCTATGACTATGAGCTAATACTGATGTGTTATGTTATAGATACCGCGGATCATCGTCCCTACAGCCCGATCTTTGGCCAGACCCTAAATTACAAAGAAAATATTACAAAAGTAAAAGCTTTTAAAGAAACAGGAAAGTAATGAAACGAAATGTAAGTAAATTATATAATATTCACGAGGAACTGAAAATCCATAGCACCTGGGAATGGAAGTAATCAGGTTTGATCAGGAAGAATACCCCCAATTTCTGGAAAAAGGGGCCTTTCATGAACAAAGGCTCCTGTGACCCAGTCTCAGATCAGGCTTCTAACGCATATTACATAATTAAAACATGGAAAAACACAGGAAAGCAAAGACAAGAACAAAATACAATAAATTTAAGTAGAAGTTTGCAAGACTTGCCGTTGTTGTACGTCTTCATGAAAGCAAGACAAGCAGTTGTGTCCGAGTGCAAAACGTTTGCAGTTTCAAGCTTCACTCGTAAGAATGAATGTTAGTACATCCTTTGGTGAACACTATTTGCTAACCTATTAACGACAGACGTTTTTAAATGACTGTATCCTATGAACTTTGAATTTGGAGCCTATAACCTTCTGTTATGATCTTTTAAACAGTGGTGTATGAACCACACATCTAACATTTTCCCCCCTTCAAACCTTAATCAGTCACTGCTTGGTTATCTTGAACCAATTTCTAAGTGATCTGCTGAAGGTGTAATAACTAAAGATGACACTTCATGTTTGATTACATAGTCACAGTAACAAAAAAACTGTGTAGGAGTAAGAATGTTAGAATTAAACAGCGAACGAAAGAGGTTGGGGCACGACAATGTACACGTCAGGGGTGTGGGGAAAGGTGGTGCTGCAGAGACCGTCACACCAGGGTTGGAAGGTGTGAAGAGTCACGATGCAACAAGTCGCACATTACCCACAATTTAAGTCAGATCCGTAGACGTTTCAGTCGTCCTGGACCCATAGCAAGTAATAGCCGAAACGCAGTTTAGGGTTTCCCATTTACAGTTCGGGTTATTTTTAAAATGGACATGATTTCGAGAGACAAGGGCACGTGTGAGCGTAAGATCTGAATGAGTATTAGTTTCAAGCTATGTGGAGTTAGGGAATTTTAATAACAATGGAAGATTCGGAGAAACTGGTTACATGCATTTAAGAGTTCTGTAAGTGTGAAGTGCAGTGCCAACATTTTTAAGTCAGGTGGCTATGTTGCGGTCCGGTGAGTTATGATTCAATCATGATGTCTGTGCACCTCTGGAAAGACAGCTAGAGAGCAAGTAATGGTCAATGTTCCTCTGAGTTACGTTGAATGGTCAATTGCCGAAATTTAATATAAACTGGCGTCTCGCATTTCTTTTAATTTCTCATAATTCATTACAAAATTTGAAATGCTGTGTTCCCTCACCAGCCTGGGTTTAATCCAGCTGACTACTGTTTTTGTAAAAATCACCGCAACCTTTATACACTGTTCATTTCGTACTATGACTGTCTCCTCCCCGTTATTGGCTAGGACACTTCCTCAGTATGCTTGGTTACAACCTTTTAAATGAACTTGTACGTGGTTATCACATCTTGTCTATTTTCAATGAAGATAAATATGAGACGAGTGTTTCTTCATAACTCCTGTTTTTAATTTCGCCATCTATCATTGCTGCCTGTCAGAATATTTTCTCAATTATTTCTTCAAACGCAGGCTCCTACAAAGTGTAAGTTTTTACTGCTTAATGTTTCCCTTCTAGAATACTAACATTATTCTCGTTGTTTTTACGTGTCTGCAAATTCCCGCCTTTCGGTAAAAATTGATACAAATGCAGTATAATGCGATCATTTATTGATACCGATGTGAGAAACCTCGAGTATCGTATAACTTTCTTTCACATACTTTTGACGTTAATCACCAAGTTTGACGTGACAATATTGCCAATAAAGGATGGCATTATTTCATTTCTCTCTCTCCATCGTGTCGGAATTTAATATTTCCTTCCTATCTTTTACTGCCTTACTGAAAATTTGGATTAAAATAACGATGCTCAGGGGCGACGGTGACGGCGGTGACAGTGGTGACGCGGCGACAGTGGTGACGGCAGCGGCGGCGGCTGTTCCTTTCAATAGCTAAGACGAAATGATGACTGGTTAAAACTGTTTATGTTTAACTCAGAAGCGTCTTAATCAATGCTTCCTTTGTGCTAATTGTTTGTTCTTCCTCTTACCTTCCTCCCCATCTGCTTTTTCAGAGTTCTGCTAGTGTGTTCTGTTCGAAAGACAACATTTTTAATCAAGTTCTTTGCATAGTTCGCCTTACTGTGCGTGTGTAATTACTTGTAGTTAGTAAAACTGAGCTCTCTTATCAGTGATTGGAGCCTTCGGCTCTGGAAATGAAGAACCGGTTCGATTTTGGATGTATACGTGGGTATGTTTCGTTACACATTGCCCTTGTTCAGCTAGCATTAAAGTAGGTACCTAGATGCAAAGCCGACTGTTGTGGCTGGCATCCTGGGAAAGAAGTCAAAGGATCCCAATGGAAAGAAGCCACACTAGCTTTCTTGGGGTAATCTTGGTTACAACCCTAGGGAAACATTCTTTCCAAAGCTGAGTAGATGAAATTTCTCCACACTTTCTACTGGAAGACTGCTTGCATCATCTTGCATTTTTCCCTATCATTTACCTTTCACCTTATTTCTGCATCTTCTCAAATAATGAAACAGAGCTGTTGCTAATGTCTTTATCTAGAATGTGAAAACAAAGCATGCAGTCTTGGGGTGCTCGGCTACTTTACTTTTCCTGCTACACCTAGTGACGTCATGGTATCACTCCATAGACGCATTTTCAAATCCTTCACTAAGTCCCTTTAGGACATATCTGCGTTTTGGGTTGTTCCAAAGCCTCCGTAATTTTGTTGTAATGGTTTAATAGCTGCAAGTAAATGGTGTTGGGGAGGAGATGCAGATCAAATAGTGGAGGTGGGAGCAATACCGAGTAAATGGGAGGGAGGAGCGATGCGAATTAAATGGTTGGGGAAGGGGCAGGGTTACATCGTGTAAGCTTATATTGCTTCTGGAAGCAGCGCTCCAGTCAGCCAGCCAGCCAAGCTGCCAGCCAGCCAAGCTGCCAGCCAGCCAAGCTGCCAGCCAGCCAAGCAGCCAGCCAGCCAAGCTGCCAGCCACAAGCAGCCAGCCAGCCAAGCAGCCAGCCAGCCAAGAGCCAGCCAGCCAAGCAGGCCAGCCAAGCAGCCAGCCAGCCAAGCTGCCAGCCAGCCAAGCAGCCAGCCAGCCAAGCAGCCAGCCAGCCAAGCAGCCAGCCAGCCAAGCAGCCAGCCAGCCAAGCAGCCAGCCAGCCAAGCAGCCAGCCAGCCAAGCAGCCAGCCAGCCAAGCAGCCAGCCAGCAAGCAGCCAGCCAGCCAAGCAGCCAGCCAGCCAAGCAGCCAGCCAGCCAAGCAGCCAGCCAGCCAAGCAGCCAGCCAGCCAAGCAGCCAGCCAGCCTTGGACACCAGCCAATACACTGATACAGATGAGAACACCATGCCAACAAGAGCTTTCCTCCGCTAATCCTCAGTCTTCCAGGAAAACCTTCCCAAAACTGACAGAAAAAAATATTATCTTATTTCATTTTTTGCAAAGAAACCATTGAAGAAACAGCGAATATTCAGGGGAAATGGATCTTTTAAAAAGTCATTTTTTTAGGAATTTTTAAAAAATTAACTTTAAAAGGAAACCGAAAAAACTAACCTAGTCGTGGGACAGTGGTGGGAAATGGGAGGAAAGGGGAAAGGGAAAGGGGGGGGAAGGGGGGAGGGAAAGGGGAGGGGAAAGGGAAGGGAGGAAGGAAAGGGGGGAAAGGAAAAGGGGGGGAGGAAGGGGAAGGGGAAAGGGGGGGAGGAAAGGGGGGAAGGGGAAGGGGAGGGGAAAGGGGGAAGGGAAGGGGGAAAGGGGGGGAGGGAAGGGAAGGGGGGGAAGGGGAAGGGGAAAGGGGGGGAAGGGGGGGGAGGAAGGGAAGGGGGGGGGAAGGAAGGGGGAAAGGGGGGGAAAGGGAAGGGGGGGGGAAGGGGAAGGGGAAAAAGGGAAGGGGAAAGGGGACTGGAAGAAGGTGAAATTTCCCACTTCACCCCAGTACCTCAAAGGAAAAGTATCTTCCATAAAAACAAGAATGAACTTTTTGATGAATGATAAGGGTCACCTCAAATCCCTCCTCCCCCCCCTAAAAAAACAAAAAATTTATATTTTTTTTTCTGCTTTTTGTAAAAAAAAAAAAAAGTTAAGTATTTCCTGTTTGTTCGGGGAGGGGGAGGAGGGAAAGAGCAGTAACCCATGTTTTTAAAGTAAAAAGGAATTGGAAGGAGGAGGGGGGGGGAGGTAGAAGGGGGTACAACAGTACACCCGTGAAAAACCCTAATTGTACAACCGTACACCAATTTAGGGGGAATCTGGTTTTACACAACAAAACAGTCCCCTGTTTGAGGAAGCACTGGTGTACAAATAACAGTAAAAGGGGAGGAGCCCTGGTGTACCAATAACAAAAAAAACCAGTGAGGCAACACTGGTGACAACCCAAAAACAGTAAACCCGTGAGGCCCTTTGGTTTTAACCTTTCAGTACACCCGGGAGGCAGCACTGGTGCAGCAATAACAGTAAACCCCGTGGGGCCGCACTGGTGTACAGTAACCTTTTTTCACTAGTGGGGCCCCATGGTGTACAGCAATCGTAAACCCGTGAGGGGCCGTGGACCCGCAATAACAAAAACACCCGTGGGGGGCGGGACTGGTGTAAAAGCAATAACAAGTACCAATGAGGCGGGACTGGGGGGCCTGTAAAAACGTACACCAGTGAGGCAACCTGGTGGCCCCAACAATAACAATACACTGGGGAGGCCGCTGGGTACAACAATAACAAAATACACTGGTAGAGGCCCTTTTCTGGTGTACAGCCCAAAAACCGACCAAATGAGGAATTTCTGGTGGTTAATAACAGTAAACCCCTGAGGGCACGGTGGCCCCAAAAAACAATTCACTGGTGAGGCTGCTGGTGGACAGCTTTCAGTACACCCCGTGAGGCAACACTGGTGTACAGAATAACAGTACACCAGTGACAGCCTGGTGTTACAGCAAAACCCGTAAAACCAGTGAGGCCCCCTGGTGTAAAACAATAACCCCAGTGGGCCGCTGGTGGACAGCAATAACAGTAACCCCGTGAGGGGAACACTTTGGGGTACAACAATAACAGTCACCAGTGAAGGGCCCTTTGGTGTCCTTTAAAAACAAATGCACCAGTGAGGCAGCACTGGGGGCACAACAATTGATACACCAGTGAGGGCCCAAAATTTTGGGGGCCCAAAAAGTACACTGGGGGGGCCCACGGTTTTACAACAATGGGAAAATACCCAGTGGGGGGAGCACTGGGGGGTACAACAATAAAGTCACCAGTGAGGCCCCGCACGGTGGCCCCGCAACCAAAAAGTACACCCCGTGGGGGCCCGCACTGGTGTACAGCTTTTGAAGGACCAGTGAGGCCCTGGTGTGCCAATCAATTAAATGGTAAAGGGAGCACTGGTGTACAGCAATTCCAATTAAATAGTGAACGGGTTTTCTGGGGGCGGGAATAAATTAAAACCAGTGGGGCCCCCGGGACGGGGGACAGCAATAAAATATGGAGGCAGCACTGGTGTACAACAATAACCCGTGGGGGGCCTGGTGTACAAAATTTCCCCCTACCCAGTGAGGCCCACGGTGTCAAAAAACCAAAAACCAGTGAGGCCCCCACTGGTGTACAAAACTAATTAAAATACACCAGTGAACCCCACTGGTGGACCCAATAACAGTACACCAGTGGGGGCAACACTGGTGGCCAAATTCTAGTACCAAAATGGTAAAGGCCCTTTTGAGGAAAATGCCCCTAAATGGAGGCAACACTGGTGGGACAGAATAACAGTACACTAGGGGAGGAACCCTGATGACAACAATAAAATTTCAGTTGGGTTGATGAATGGGTTTTTAACCAAATTGAAGAAATTAGGGGGTTTAAACCAAAAATAGGGGAAACTTTATTGAAACGTTTGCCCACGGGAAAAACCCTCGTCAATACAAGGTAGTTGGAAAAAAGAAAATGTTTTAATAAATGTAATTTAAGTTTTTGGTTTTCAGCCATCGTACGTTTTATTGGGGAGTAAAAACCTTAAAACTTGGGGAAAACCCAATTAATTTGCTGTTTTATTTGTTTCCCCAAATGGTTTTAAACAGCCCGTATGCGATAATAAATGGACTTGGGGCCCGGGTAGGGGGGGAGGGGGGGAAGGGAGGGGTAAGGGGTTTGGGCTCTTAGTATAAATAATCAATGACAAGTGCCGCCACCCCGTGGAAAATTGGTCACACCAACCCTAACCCCCAAATAAAAATTCTACCCTTTCCCAAACCCCCACAACTTTACACCCCAAAAAAATTCTACCAACACTTGCCAGGAAAAAACCCCCCCATTAGTTTTCCCCGGAAAAATAGTCTCAGCATTATCAAATTTGTAGTTAAAATTAATGACCCATGCCAAACTAAAAAGGCATGTCTTCAAGACGACGACTAAAAAATTTTCCCTTTAAACCCCTCTAAAAATCTAAATTTTTTTTTAAAAAAAAAAAGAAAAATTTTTCCAGTGTTTTTTTTTTTTGCAAAATTATGGGGAAAAAATCAATATACTTAGCTTTGAAAATTTGCTGCCTTCTAAACTTTTATCAGCTCTTTGATGAAAAATTCTGACATTTTTTTTTTTTTAAAGATTTTTAAAATAAAATACTCACTTTTTTTTTTGTTCCCCTTTATCTTTGGGAGATGGAGGGGTGGTTAAAAATTGCTTTTATTTGGGGGAAAAAAATGCAGTATAAGCTGTGCTCTATTAGTAACATTTTTCCCCTAGGGGTTTTATCAAGGGGTCTTTTTTATACTGTATTTATGTAATTTTTTTTTATATTTGGTAGAAAAAACCTTTGAATGTAGAGCAGTGTGATATAGAAAAATTTATTCCCCAAAAATTTTTTAGTCCCCCACTCTCAAATTTCTCAGCACTAACATTTGTTTCCTGACAGCTTAAAATTTTGATTTAGGCAGGGCGGGCCCGGGCGGGGTTTTGGGAAGGGGTCTGGCCCACTATAAATGTCTCCCCGGTGTTTTTCACAAGACATGAGACTTGTAGATAAAATGGGTTTAGAAGGAAAAAACAAGGTTGATAAATTAGACACATGTCAACACTTGGGGATCTTTATTGAAAAATTTCGCCTAATTTTGGGGCGGATTACCTCAAACCCCTCCTGTTCTTCCCCGTTCTCCTTTGAAAAATACAGTGGTCCCCCGCTTTTCGTAGTTCCCGGCAATCGTAAAATTCGCCAATCATAGAGGTATTTTCGTATAAACATGGACTCGCTTTTCATAGGTTGACTTGCGAGTCATAGTTCGTCCGGGACGCGTACCCACGGCGTGAGCCAGGGCGGCAGCCAGTCTGGCATTGTTTACCAGTGAGCGAAGGTCCCCTCACGTGCTCCAGCGAAATATTTCATAATATTCCATTTATTTTAGTGCTTGCAAGTACTAAATAAGCTACCATGGCTCCAAAGAAAGCTCCTAGTGCCAAGCCTGTGGTAAAGAAGGTGAGAAATACGATTGAATTTAAGAAAACCATCATTGAACAATATGAAAGTGGTACAAGTGTGGCCGAACTGTCCAGGATGTATAAGAAACCCTACACAACCTTATGTTCCATAGTGGCCAAGAAAAATGAAATAAAGGATGCTGTTGTTGCAAAGGGAGTAACTATGCTGACAAAAATGAGATCACCAGTACTGGAAGAGGTTGAGAAGTTATTATTGGTGTGGATAAATGAGAAACAATTAGCAGGAGATACTCTTATGACTTCGTTTATTTGTGAAAAGGCTAGGCAGTTGCATGAAGATTTGGTAAAGAAATTGCCTGCAAATAGTGGTGAAGTGAGTGAATTTAAGGCCAGCAAAGGCTGGTTTGAGAGATTTAAGAACCGTACTGGCATACACAGTGTGGTAAGGCATGGTGAGGCTGCCAGTTCGGACCACAAGGCGGCTGAAAAATATGTGCATGAATTCCAGGAGTACATAGAGGCTGAAGGACTGAAACCTGAACAAGTGTTCAATTGTGACGAAACAGGCCTCTTTTGGAAGAAAATGCCAAAGAGGACCTTCATTACACAAGAGGAAAAGGCAATGCCAGGACACAAGCCTATGAAAGACAGGCTGACGCTAATGTTCTGTGCTAATGCTAGTGGGGATTTCAAAGTGAAGCCATTACTAGTGTACCATTCTGAAAATCCCAGAGTGTTCAGGAAAAACAATGTTATGAAGAGTAAATTGTGTGTGTTTTGGAAATCTAATAGTAAGGCATGGGTCACGAGGGAAATTTTCGTCGAGTGGTTCAATGAAGTGTTTGGCCCTAGTGTGAAGGAGTATCTCCTGGAAAAGAAATTGGATCTCAAGTGCCTGCTAGTAATGGACAATGCACCTGCTCATCCTCCAAACTTGGATGACCTAATTTTCGAGGAGTTTGGGTTCATCACAGTAAAGTTCTTGCCCCCGAATACCACTCCTCTCCTCCAACCCATGGACCAGCAGGTTATTGCAAACTTTAAAAAACTCTACACAAAAGCAATGTTTCACAGGTGCTTGACTGTGACCACAGACACTCACTTGACCCTAAGGGAATTTTGGAGAGAACACTTCAGCATCCTCCACTGCATAACCCTTATAGGTATGGCTTGGGAGGGAGTGACTACCAGGACTTTGAACTCTGCCTGGAGAAAATTGTGGCCAGATTGTGTCGACAAGAGGGATTTTGAAGAATTTGGGACTGACCCTAATGAGCCTATGTCTGTTGTAAAATCAATTGTGGCACTGGGGAGTTCCATGGGGTTGGATGTGAGTTTGGAGGATGTGGAAGAATTGGTGGAAGACCACAATGAAGAGCTCACCACTGAGGAGCTGCAAGAGCTTCAGCAGGAAGAGCAACACATCGCAGCTCAGAATCTTGCTGCAGAGGAGGAGGAAGAGAGATGGAAGAAGGTGCCTTCTTCAGAAATTAAAGAGATTTTTACTATGTGGGGTAAGATGGAAAGCTTTATGGAGAAACATCACCCTAACAAGGTTGTTGCAAGCCAGGTTGGCAACATGTACAGTGACAAAGTCTTGGGCCATTTTAGGGAAGTGTTAAAGAGACGCCAGAAACAGAGCTCTCTCCACAGTTATTTTGTGAGACAGGACTCCAGTGACTCTCAAGGTGGTCCTAGTGGCATTAAGAAACAGAGAAGAGAAGCAACCCCAGAAAAGCAAATGGTACCTGAGGTGTTGATGGAAGGGGATTCCCCTTCCAAACTATAAACAATCCACTCTCTCTCCTCCTCCAGTCTCCCATACACTAAGAAGAATCTCCAATAAAGGTAAGTGTTATGCTGTTAATGTTTCATTCATCATTTCCCATTGTATTGTTTATGTACTACATGCATATTTCATGTTAAAATTTTTTTTGTTTTAATACTTCTGGGTGTCAGGAACGGATTAATTGTATTTACATTATTTCTTACTGGGAAAATTGATTCGTAAATCGTAAATTTCGTTTATAGTAACGGCTCCAGGAACGGATTAATTACGAACAACGAGGGACCACTGTAATTATGGGATAAAAATATATCAAGAATTCATTCTTCCCATTCTTTGTGATGGGTGCTCATAACCTATCAAGTGTTGGGTCAAAGTTGCTAGTAAGATGAACTATATCCTGTGAATTAAAACAAACACTGGTGGTGGTGTGGGCGGTTACCGATGATTATAAGTACCAAGTGGACGTTAGTATTGACTTGGTGGAACAAGCGAAATAACTGCGCGCGCACGCTAACACACGAGTGGAAAAGAAAAAGACCAAAATTTTGCGACTACATTATGAGTGATTATCAAGATATTCCAAGCAGTAGTCAAGGTTGGGGTCTACAAAAGAAGTGGTGAAAAGGAGCATACAAAGGGGGGTTACAACTTTTAGGCAACCTGACAGCGGTCCCCCTGACAGAGATTGGTATAAGTGATGTTTTTCCCAGAAAAGGTGGTTTTGAACAAGGTGGTAGAGGAAGAAGCTGCCTGAGAGGGAGGCT
>NC_091295.1:25565991-25603491 GCF_038502225.1 Cherax quadricarinatus | reverse complement strand
GGTTAGTGGCTTGCTAAAAACTGAGTCATATTGGGACTTGAGTAGCTCACTCATTTCCTTGCTGTCATCTGTGTAGGACCCATCTTGTTTAAGTAAGGGCCCAATACTGGACGTTGTTCTCGACTTTGATTTGGCATAGGAGAAGAAATACTTTGGGTTTCTTTCGATTTCATTTATGGCTTTTAGTTCTTCCCGCGATTCCTGACTCCTATAAGATTCCTTTAGCTTAAGTTCGATGTTTGCTATTTCTCTGACCAGTGTCTCCCTACGCATTTCAGATAGATTGACCTCTTTTAGCCGCTCTGTTATTCTTTTCCGTCGCCTGTAAAGAGAGCGCCTGTCTCTTTCTATTTTACATCTACTCCTCCTTTTTCTTAGAGGAATAAGTCTTGTGCATACATCGAGTGCCACCAAGTTAATCTGTTCTAGGCACAAGTTGTGGTGTGTGTGTGTGTGTGTGTGTGATGTGTGTGTGTGGTGTGTGTGTGTGATTGTGTGTGGTGTGTGTGATGTGTGTGTGTGTGTGATGTGTGTGTGTGATGTGTGTGTGTGATGTGTGTGTGTGATGTGTGTGTGTGATGTGTGTGATGTGTGTGTGTGTTGTGTGTGTGTGTGATGTGTGTGTGTGATGTGTGTGTGTGTGATGTGTGTGTGTGTGTGATGTGTGTGTATGTGATGTGTGTGTGTGTGATGTGTGTGTGTGTGTGATGTGTCTGTGTGTGTGATGTGTGTGTGTGTGATGTGTGTGTGTGTGATGTGTGAGTGTGTGATGTGTGAGTGTGTGATGTGTGAGTGTGTGATGTGTGAGTGTGTGATGTGTGAGTGTGTGATGTGTGTGTGTGATGTGTGTGTGTGATGTGTGTGTGTGATGTGTGTGTGTGATGTGTGTGTGTGATGTGTGTGATGTGTATGATGTGCGTGTGTGATGTGTGTGTGTGTGTGTGATGTGTGTGTGATGTGTGTGTGATTGTGTGATGTGTGTGTGATTGAGTGATGTGTGTGTGATGTGTGTGTGATGTGTGTGTGATGTGTGTGTGATGTGTGTGTGATTGTGTGATGTGTGTGTGATGTGTGATGTGTGTGTGATGTGTGTGTGATGTGTGTGTGATGTGTGTGTGATGTGTGTGTGATGTGTGTGATGTGTGTGTGATGTGTGTGTGATGTGTGTGTGATGTGTGTGTACTCACCTAGTTGTACTCACCTGGCCCCGCCTCTTCACTGATCGCTACTAGGTCACTCTCCCTGAACCGTGAGCTTTATCATACCTCTGCTTAAAGCTATGTATGGATCTTGCCTCCACTACATCGCTTCCCAAACTATTCCACTTCCTGACTACTCTGTGGCTGAAGAAATACTTCCTAACATCCCTGTGATTCATCTGTGTCTTCAACTTCCAACTGTGTCCCCTTGTTGCTGTGTCCAGTCTCTGGAACATCCTGTCTTTGTCCACCTTGTCAATTCCTCTCAGTATTTTGTAAGTCGTTATCATGTCCTCCTTATCTCTCCTGTCCTCCAGTGTCGTCAGGTTGATTTTCCTTAACCTCTCCTCGTAGGACATACCTCTTAGCTCTGGGACTAGTCTTGTTGCAAACCTTTGCACTTTCTCTAGTTTCTTTACGTGCTTGGCTAGGTGTGGGTTCCAAACTGGTGCCGCATACTCCAATATGGGCCTAACGTATACGGTGTACAGGGTCCTGAACGATTCCTTATTAAGATGTCGGAATGCTGTTCTGAGGTTTGCCAGGCGCCCATATGCTGCAGCAGTTATTTGGTTGATGTGCGCTTCAGGAGATGTACCTGGTGTTATACTCACCCAAAGATCTTTTTCCTTGAGTGAGGTCTGTAGTCTCTGGCCCCCTAGACTGTACTCCGTCTGCGGTCTTCTTTGCCCTTCCCCAATCTTCATGACTTTGCACTTGGTGGGATTGAACTTCAGGAGCCAACTGCTGGACCAGGTCTGCAGCCTGTCCAGATCCCTTTGTAGTTCTGCCTGGTCTTCGATCGAATAAATTCTTCTCACCAACTTCACGTCATTTGCAAACTGGGACACCTCGGAGTTTATTCCTTCCGTCATGTCGTTCACAAATGCCAGAAACAGCCCTGGTTCTAGGACTGACCCCTGTGGGACCCCGCTGGTCACAGGTGCCCACTCTGACACCTCGCCACGTACCATTACTCGCTGCTGTCTTCCTGACAAGTATTCCCTGATCCATTGTAGTGCCTTCCCTGTTATCCCTGCTTGGTCCTCCAGTTTTTGGTGTGTGTGTGTGTGTGTGTGTGTGTGTGTGTGTGTGTGTGTGTGTGTGTGTGTGTGTGTGTGTGTGTGTGTGTGTGTGTGTGTGTGTGTGTGCGCGCGCGCGCGCGCGGTGTGTGTGGTGTGCGCAGCGTGCGGTGTGTGCAGCGTGCGGTGTGTGCAGCGTGTGGTGTGTGCAGCGTGCGGTGTGCGCAGCGTGCGGTGTGTGCAGCGTGGGGTGTGTGCAGCGTGTGGTGTGCGCAGCGTGTGGGGTGTGCAGCGTGTGGTGTGCGCAGCGTGTGGTGTGCGCAGCGTGTGGTGTGTGTGCAGCGTGTGGTGTGTGTGCAGCGTGTGGTGTGTGTGCAGCGTGTGGTGTGTGTGCAGCGTGTGTGCAGCGTGTGTCGTGTGCGCAGCGTGTGGCGTGTGTGCCGCGTGTGGGGTGTGTGCAGCGTGTGGCGTGTGTGCAGCGTGTGGCGTGTGTGCAGCGTGTGGCTTGTGTGCAGCGTGTGGCGTGTGTGCAGCGTGTGGCGTGTGTGCAGCGTGTGCTGTGTGTGCAGCGTGTGGTGTGTGTGCAGCGTGTGGTGTGTGTGCAGCGTGTGGCGTGTGTGCAGCGTGTGGCGTGTGTGCAGCGTGTGGCGTGAGTGCAGCGTGTGGCGTGTGTGCAGCGTGTGGAGTGTGTGCAGCGTGTGGTGTGTGAGCAGCGTGTGGCGTGTGTGCAGCGTGTGGCGTGTGTGCAGCGTGTGGCGTGTGTGCAGCGTGTGGCGTGTGTGCAGCGTGTGGCGTGTGGCGTGTGTGCAGCGTGTGGTGTGCGTGCAGCGTGTGGTGTGTGTGCAGCGTGTGGTGTGTGTGCAGCTTGTGGTGTGTGTGCAGCGTGTGGTGTGTGTGCAGCGTGTGGTGTGTGTGCAGCGTGTGGTGTGTGTGCAGCGTGTGCAGCGTGTGGTGTGTGTGCAGCGTGTGGTGTGTGTGCAGCTTGTGGTGTGTGTGCAGCGTGTGGTGTGTGTGCAACGTGTGGTGTGTGCAGCGTGTGGTGTGTGCAGCGTGTGGTGTGTGTGCAGCGTGTGGTGTGTGTGCAGCGTGTGGTGTGTGCAGCGTGTGGTGTGTGCAGCGTGTGGTGTGCGCAGCGTGTGGTGTGTGTGCAGCGTGTGGTGTGTGTGCAGCGTGTGGTGTGTGTGCAGCGTGTGGTGTGTGTGCAGCGTGTGGTGTGTGTGCAACGTGTGGTGTGTGTGCAACGTGTGGTGTGTGTGCAACGTGTGGTGTGTGTGCAACGTGTGGTGTGTGTGCAACGTGTGGTGTGTGTGCAACGTGTGGTGTGTGTGCAACGTGTGGTGTGTGTGCAACGTGTGGTGTGTGCAGCGTGTGGTGTGCGCAGCGTGTGGTGTGCGCAGCGTGTGGTGTGCGCAGCGTACGTGTACTTCAGCTTCAAGTTTGCAGTTTCAGCAGCAGCACCTGGGCCAGACTGGCTGTAACGAAGGGCTTGTTACTCGCCGGGGTGTAAACCCACTCTGCGCCACACAGTCACGCAACGCCCACACTGGACACTGCCATACAGCCTGGACACTACCACACAACACCAACTACGGGCAGTGGCACACAACACCAACTACGGGCAGTGGCACACAACACCCGCTATGGAAATTACCACACAGCATAAAATACGGATAGTGTTACATAGCTTGGACAGTCCTAAACATTAAAACTGAATTTACCTAGGAAAATTCCACAACGCCACACCTGTGGCAGTAGCAACCTTCACCTGGGCGGTGACACCGAAGACAAACATTGCCAGGTCATTAGGAGGCCACAATCACCACTCAAGGAGAGTGCCCATAGTGAACACACACCTTAAACCAGCAAATGTGCGCCTTTATTCCACAGTAATAGAAAGATTGTGGGCAGACCCGCACAACTTCACTTTCTCCCACGACCCTCAAACATTTAGTGGGTTGTTGCTTACTCTTCAATGTTGCTGCTGTTGCTGCCAGTAGTTATGCTACTGTTGCTTCTGCTAGTGATGCTAATGCTCCTGCTAGTTATGATACTGTTGCTGCTAGTAATGCTACTGCTGCTGCTGCTGCTAGTGATACCACTGCTGCTGCTACCAGTGATGCTACTTCTGCTAGTAGTGTTCTGCTGCTGCTGCTGCTAGCAGTGATGTTACTGTTGCTACTGCTGCTAGCAGTGATGTTACTGCTGCTGCTAGTAGTAGTGATGCTACAACTGTTACCAGCCCTGCTACTGCTAGCAGTGCTACTTGTGTTGCTTCCATTCGTGATGCTGCTGCTGCTGCTGCACTTAGTGCTACCTCAACTGGCGCTGTTTCTTTTACTGTTGTTGCTAATTTTGACAGAAGCGATGTTTCTGGTACTATTCGTAGAATTACTTCCACAGGTTCTGTTGGCGTTACTGCTACTGCTGTTAAGTCGTGACGCTTCTACTGGTGCTGCTGTTGCTACCAGTGATCCCACTGTTTCTACCTATGACAAGCTAGTCTCCACGTTATAAATAAGGGCTGGTTTATAACGCCTCCTGTGACTGAACCAAGGAGAAGGAACAACCTGCTTGACCTGGTTCTGGCCAACAAGGAAATCCTGATAAATGATCTCAAGGTCGGGGAAGAGCTTTGAAATTGCAATCTTAACTCTATTCATCTCAATATTCCCTTGAAAATGTTTGTCTCATGAGTTGTTTACAGTCGCATTATTACGCTTTCGTGAGTAAATTAAACTAAGGTTGCAGACTTTCAATAATCAGACCAGAATGGACTAAGTGATGCATCCGAGATGCCTGTGGTGGAAAACTCAAAATCTTCAAAATATTTAACATGTTTATTTTTACAATCATTATTAGACACGTGTTAAAGAAAAAAAGTGTGATAAATGCAAGGAATATAAAGCCGTAGACAATAGTAGTTGATAAATTAGACACATGTGCCACACTTGGGTATCTTTAATGAGGAAACATTTCGCCACACAGTCGTTTCATCAGTCCATACAAAGGAGAATGGTGAAGAACAGTAGTAGTTTGAGGTAATCAGCCCCTCAGCCTTGAATCTATGTGATCAATCCATCAATCTTGAAAAGAATACAGCATATGTGGGAAGAAGTGGCTTATATACTGTAGACAGGTGAGGTGAAGCAGTCGTAGATGGTATCACACTTGACAAATCCATATGTGAAAGGTCATGCGTAAAGGTTAGGCAGGTGAAGAATTCCCTGTATTAAGATCCCAAGATGATGCTGTGTCTGACAGGAATGAAGATAAATGGTTCAGAGAACCGACAAGTTAATAAACTAGATACATGTGCAACGCTTGGGTATCTTTAATGAGGAAACGTTTCGCCACACACATTGATGGACTGATTATATCGACTCAAGGCTGAGGGACTGATTACCTCAAACTACTCCTGTTCTTCACCATTCTCCTTTGTATGGACTGATGAAGCCACTGTGTGGCGAAGCGTTTCCTAATTGAAGATACCCAAGTGATGAATAGTTTTGAAAACCGACAAGTTGAAGAATTGAGACACTTATGCAGCATATGGGAATCTTAATTGAAGAAACGTTTCGCCACACAGTGGCTTCATCAGTCCAATACAAAGCAGGAAGGTATAAGGAGAGGAGGAGTTTGAGGTAATAGTCCCTCAGCCTGGAATCGATGTGTTCAGTCCATCACTCTTGTAGAAGTACAGCAAAAGGCCAGAGGTGGCTTATATACTGCAGTCAGATGAGTCGAAGCACGAGGCGGCAGGATCACAATGGGACCATCCACTAGTGTAAGTAGGTCTTCATCCAAAGGGACTGATTACCTCAAACTCCTCCTCTCCTTATACCTTCCTGCTTTGTATTGGATTGATGAAGCCACTGTGTGGCGAAACGTTTCTTCAGTAAAGATTCCCATATGTTGCATAAGTGTCTCAATTATTCAAAGGCACCCAAGTGTTGCACATGTGTCTAATTTATCAACTTGTCGGTTCTCTGAACCATTCACCCGACAATAATAGCGTACGACACTTGATCTGAAGTCCTTCGTTGGAGTGACACAAGAGACTACTGAAATAGTGACCTCAGCGTTCTTGAAGAAATTCTCTCCTAGTTCGAGGCATGGCCAACAAGGGCAACAGTTTTAAAAAATGGGAAGAAATCACAAAGTGGCCCAGTCACCAGTGGTGTTCCAAAATGGTCAGTACTGAGCACTTTGTTGTTCATCATTTACACACATGATCTAGAAGAGCCAAAAGCAACATAACTGACAAAACGAACAAATTCTAGGGGAGACATCTTAAAATATTTACATATATAGAGAAATAATTACTTGGTCTTAATAGTGTGTGCCAATAAATACCAGCGAATAATGCAGTAGCACATGCAAATGGTTCCTTCTTGATGCGCCTGTTTTATAAGGTCCATGGTACCACTGGACGGATCATCGTGCCCCTATTATAGGGTCAATGGCACCGCTGAATAGATCATCTTATCACAAAACCTCATATTAGGGGACTTTACCAGACGAATACAATAACAAACACGGGCATGAATGTAACAAAGGGTCTAGCTGGACGGTCGGGAGAGTACAAGCACTGCGTGAGATGAATGGCGAGATGCATTTGATTCATAACTACGCGCTGAACTTGTTGAGATTATACAACACAAATTTAGACGAACGAGAAAATATTCTTGTAATTTATAGCAAAGATAACCCTGGGCTCTTCGTTCATTGAGTGTGCTTCGAGAGACAATAGTATCTTCCAAACAATACATGGCATCTCCCCACCACGTAAATGCATCCCAGCTTGAGGAGGGGGGTGGGGGGTGGAATGGTTGAGTGATATACCGCACTAGCCTGGCATCATACACCTAACACACCTACCCATCAAATACTCTACCCACTTCCACCAAATACTAACAGCCCCTCCCCCATCCCACTACCGTCACCACTGGCCAAAGCTTGCATTAACGTCGACCGTCACCTTGTCATACCCCAGACTATCCCCCTTAACACGGCGCTGGTGATGCGGGCAGACTAAGCCTCCTCCTGCCTTCCCCTCACCCAGTGTCAAACTAGTCTTCACTCACACTAGTACTCACGTATTTGTGGTTGCAGGGGTCGATTCGAAGCTCCTGGCCCCCGTCTTTTCACTGTAAACCTCGGATGCAGAATCACTCCAACAGCACACCAATACACCGAAGCTGTTAATTACTACACATCTGTACGACATTGATGTCAGCCACTATCACCCCGACATACAGCACCTATACTACTCCTATACACACACACAGAGACCATTACATTACTAAATATAAAAATATCCGAGGCGTGGTTGTATCCATATTTTGTCAGGTAGCTACATTACAACGGGATTATAGTGTGCAAAATGACTTCACTCTACTAAGCAAATATAACTAACCCTCATGAGAAAGACTCAGGCACCTCAATGCTCCCCATATACACAAGTCTGTGGATTTAAAAAAAAATTACAGTACCACAGTAAAAAAAACTTAAAGCGTCCATGAAAAATAAAAATTAATAAAAAATCATGTTTTGACCACAGTTAACATTTTTTCAGTTGCTTTTATACTGTCACTGTACGTGTGTATGTTTTATACTGTCAGTGTACGTGTATCTTTTATACTGTCAGTGTGCGTGTATCTTTTATACTGTCAGTGTACGTGTGTATGTTTTATACTGTCAGTGTACGTGTGTATGTTTTATACTGTCAGTGTACGTGTGAGTATCTTTTATACTGTCACAGTGTATGTACGTGTATCTTTTATACTGTGATAAATGGTTTAAAACCGACAAGTTGAAGATTGATACACTTGTGCAATTTATGGGAGTCTTTATTGAAGAAACGTTTCACGACACAGTGGCTTCATCAGTCCATTACAAATCAGAAGGGTGTAAGGAGAGTAGTAGTTTGAGGTAATCAGTCCCTCAGCCTGGAGTCGATGTGTTCAGTCCATCAGTCGTGTAGAAAGTACAGCATAGGGCCGTAGAAGTAGCTTATATACTGTAGTCAGGTGAGGCGAAGCAGGAGAAGGCGGGGTCTACGGCCCTATGCTGTACTTTCTACAAGACTGATGGACTGAACACATCGACTCCAGGCTGAGGGACTGATTACCTCAAACTACTACTCTCCTTACACCCTTCTGATTTGTATTGGACTGATGAAGCCACTGTGTGGTGAAACGTTTCTTCAATAAAGATTCCCATATGTTGCATAAGTGTCTCAATCTTCATCTTTTATACTGTCACAGTGTACGTGTGTATCTTTTATACTGTCACAGTGTACGTGTGTATCTTTTATACTGTCACAGCGTACGTGTGTATCTTTTATACTGTCACAGTGTACGTGTGTATCTTTTATACTGTCACAGTGTACGTGTGTATCTTTTATACTGTCACAGTGTACGTGTGTATCTTTTATACTGTCACAGTGTACGTGTGTATCTTTTATACTGTCACAGTGTACGTGTGTATCTTTTATACTGTCACAGTGTACGTGTGTATCTTTTATACTGTCACAGTGTACGTGTGTATCTTTTATACTGTCACAGTGTACGTGTGTATCTTTTATACTGTCACAGTGTACTTGTGTATCTTTTATACTGTCACAGTGTACGTGTGTATCTTTTATACTGTCACAGTGTACGTGTGTATCTTTTATACTGTCACAGTGTACGTGTGTATCTTTTATACTGTCACAGTGTACGTGTGCATCTTTTATACTGTCACAGTGTACGTGTGTATCTTTTATACTGTCACAGTGTACGTATCTTTTATACTGTCACAGTGTACGTATCCTTTATACTGTCACAGTGTACGTGTGTATCTTTTATACTGTCACAGTGTACGTATCTTTTATACTGTCACAGTGTACGTATCTTTTATACTGTCACAGTGTACGTATCTTTTATACTGTCACAATGTACGTGTGTACCTTTTATACTGTCAGTGTACGTGTGTATCTTTTATACTGTCACAGTGTACGTGTGTATCTTTTATACTGTCACAGTGTACGTGTGTATCTTTTATACTGTCACAGTGTACGTGTGTATATTTTATACTGCCACAGTGTACGTATCTTTTATACTGTCACAGTGTACGTGTGTATCTTTTATACTGTCACAGTGTACGTATCTTTTATACTGTCACAGTGTACGTGTGTATCTTTTATACTGTCACAGTGTACGTGTGTATCTTTTATACTGCCACAGTGTACGTGTGTATCTTTTATACTGCCACAGTGTACGTATCTTTTATACTGTCACAGTGTACGTGTGTATCTTTTATACTGTCACAGTGTACGTATCTTTTATACTGCCACAGTGTACGTGTGTATCTTTTATACTGTCACAGTGTTCATATCTTTTATACTGCCACAGTGTACGTGTGTATCTTTTATACTGTCACAGTGTACGTATCTTTTATACTGCCACAGTGTACGTGTGTATCTTTTATACTGTCACAGTGTACGTATCTTTTATACTGCCACAGTGTACGTGTGTATCTTTTATACTGTCACAGTGTACGTATCTTTTATACTGTCACAGTGTACGTATCTTTTATACTGTCACAGTGTACGTGTGTGTCTTTTATACTGTCACAGTGTACGTATCTTTTATACTGTCACAGTGTATGTGTGTATCTTTTATACTGTCACAGTGTACGTGTGTGTCTTTTATACTGTCACAGTGTACGTATCTTTTATACTGTCACAGTGTACGTGTGTGTCTTTTATACTGTCACAGTGTACGTATCTTTTATACTGTCACAGTGTACGTATCTTTTATACTGTCACAGTGTAGTGTGTCTTATACTGTCACAGTGTACGTGTGTATCTTTTATACTGTCACAGTGTACGTGTGCATCTTTTATACTGTCACAGTGTACGTGTGTATCTTTTATATTGTCAGTGTACGTATCTTTTATACTGTCACAGTGTACGTGTGTGTCTTTTATACTGTCACAGTGTACGTGTGCATCTTTTATACTGTCACAGTGTACGTATCTTTTATACTGTCACAGTGTACGTGTGTATCTTTTATATTGTCAGTGTACGTATCTTTTATACTGTCACAGTGTACGTGTGTGTCTTTTATACTGTCACAGTGTACGTGTGTGTCTTTTATACTGTCACAGTGTACGTATCTTTTATAGTCACAGTGTACGTGTCTACCTTTTACACTGTCACAGTGTACGTATCTTTTATACTGTCACAGTGTACGTATCTTTTTTACTGTCACAGTGTACGTGTGTCTCTTATACTGTCACAGTGTACGTATCTTTTATACTGTCACAGTGTACGTATTTTATGCTGTCAGTGTACGCATCTTTATACTGTCACAGTGTACGTATCTTTTATACTGTCACAGTGTACGTATCTTTTATACTGTCACAGTGTACGTATCTTTTATACTGTCAGTGTACGCATCTTTTATACTGTCACAGTGTACGTATCTTTTATACTGTCACAGTGTACGTATCTTTTATACTGTCACAGTGTACGTATCTTTTATACTGTCACAGTGTACGTATGTTTTATACTGTCACAGTGTACGTATGTTTTATACTGTCACAGAGTACGTATGTTTTATACTGTCACAGTGTACGTATGTTTTATACTGTCACAGTGTACGTGTGACTTTTACCAGACATTAAACATGAAAATAATAAGTCAAAGTGATCAAGCTTGATCAAGTACTGCAGGCAACGTATGATCTGTCATTACCCAAACATCTCAGATCAGAATAAATTACATCCATGGCGAAGAGCTAAACCCGTAGGGGTTATACAGCTCCTGAGAAACTGGAATCAGTCAACTTTGATCCGAAGAAGATAAGGTAGTTCTAATTCCGAAGAAGATAAGGTAATTCTAATTCCGAAGAAGATAAGGTAGTTCTAATTCCGAAGAAGATAAGGTAGTTCTAATTCCGAAGAAGATAAGGTAGTTCTAATTCCGATTTGTTATAAAAGTGACAATGAGTTTTATAAGCATTCCGAGCTTCAGTTTACTAAGACATAAAAGTTCACGAGGTCGACCGGAAAAGCTGTACTCAATCGACGTGTTCTCCCATTACTGCAGCAGTTAGACACGAACTGCTGCACTACATTTCTGCATGCTTGAATTGCATGGAAATTTTAATAATTGTCATTTTCGGTAAGGTTTGGTTACCTTAACCTTGATTAACCTACATTTCCGGATAGTTGCCACAAAATAATGCAATTAAATATGACGGATGGCTTATGCGCAGCACAGGACCTATCAAAAAAAATTATTGTTCATTTTCAGAGGCACGTAAAACATGCTATTGCGCAGAACCTGAGCTGCAGGAAATGAAGGCTTAAGAGGCATGCAAGTTCTCCCGTCTTCTAATAACATGTTCATTTTTCAACTATAATCTACCTTATCCATAATTACTATCGCATTTGCAATAGTAATTATGGACAAAGGTAGATTATAGACAAAGCAAATGCGATAGTAATTATGGACAAGGTAGATTATAGTGAAAAAATAAACATGTTATTAGAAGACGGGAGAACTTACGTGGCACTTAATACTCACACTGAACTTGAACCCATTAGTTCCTTTAGCACTTCTTGTCAATAAAAGGATATGGATAGTTAGACATACAACACAAGCATAAAAT
Source organism: Cherax quadricarinatus (assembly GCF_038502225.1). NCBI lineage: Eukaryota > Metazoa > Arthropoda > Malacostraca > Decapoda > Parastacidae > Cherax > Cherax quadricarinatus. The sequence continues at coordinate 25,591,611 of NC_091295.1, read as the reverse complement.
AACCCTCAAAACTAATAACCAATCACACTAATTAGTACACACAAAATTACTACTATCAATTAGTTAAAATAATCCACGTCAGTTAGGAACTCAAATGGTTAACATTAAGAAAGGCTGGAAAAAATATAAATCCGGCAGAGATTCACTGTAGGCATTCCCCTTCTTGGGAAACCTAAGAATTTTGGCATATACTTTCCCTTCCAAATTTGAACACTAACCACTGCCAACACTATCCCCACTTGTTTTTCTCTCCATTCTTTACCCCATCAACCCCTGCTGTGCTCTTTCCCCCCTCTCACTTTCAACCTAATTTCTCTATTCCCGTCGTGTTCTAGTCTGGATCTTCACTTATTCAAATAAATCGCATTTCTCCTTGTATAAGTAGTATGAAATTCCCTCTATTCCTTCATGTACAGCCAACAAATACTTCAAGTGTCCTACATCCCTATCGTATTAGCCAGCATCTCACCATATTCTATTTTACTTATTCATTTCTCAAAAAAAAATAATTTTTACAGGAAATTTTGACACGTGGCAGGTTCTCTCACTTGCTCTTCTGCGCACCTTCACCACTTTTCTTCCTCACATACTCTACTTTCCTCGCATTAATTTTACATGGGTAACTTTTTTCTTCAGCCTTTTTCCAGCAACAAAAACCTTAGTTATCAATATGCACAAATGTGTTCATCAAAATATACAGAAGGGTAATCACGCGTATTTAAAATCCGTGTAATGTTCTTGGAAAAATATATGTCCTTGAACTTTTGAAATAAAAAAAAATGGCAATATGTGTATGACTACCTACTACAGCAAATGGAAACAAACCTTCACTTTAATTGTTTGTTAAACCACTCTTGGGAAGGGGTAATTTATCTTTTAAAGGAACTGATGCAGTTAACTCAACGCACGGCTTTACCTCACCAAAGTGGCAAAATCTTGCTTTATTTGGTAAACATTTCATTTCAGGTGTTCTTTATTTGCTTTACCACCAAGTTACTCCCGAGTAAACACGTCTGGGTTGTTGGTAAAACTTGGCAAAAAAAAATTGTTTCACCCAGTAGGGGCGAAACGTGTTAGTAAAACAGTTTCTTTGATGTGTCTTTATACTACCACCTGTGTACTGGCCATTCATTTTCTTTCTGGGTGATACAGCTGTATGATGTGACAAGTAAAGCATTACTCTCTACCTCACCGATTTTTTTTCTCATACGACCTTGTATATTTTTTAGCTATGTGCGTGGCTATCTTGCAGCGCTGTTTCGATACATACGATAACTTATTTCAAGATACATATTATTATTACAATCAGAACTTAGCGCTAAACCTCAAAATATATATTACGATAGGATATCCAGATAGACAGTAGGATGAATTACAATAAGCTGACACGATACGTATTACGATAGGTTCTTTTAAGATATGAATTACGTCAGGTTCCTCAGATATGTATTACGAAGCTTCCAACAATATATATTACTATTAAACATAGGTTCTGATAAGCCTATTCTATTTGAAGGTCAAATTCTATCTCAACACTGAGCCGGCTGAAGAACAGCACCCAACAGTATATAATATGTGACTAGTGCGCCAGCTGATCCCAGTGAACTGACCCCAGCGAACCAGTTGACCCCCAGTGGACCGGTTGACCCCCATTGGACCGGTTGACCCCAGTGAACCGGTTTACCCCAGTGAACCAGCTGCTGCTAAAGACGCTAGTTACGATACGATGCAATAAGAGTTTTAAGGCTGTAATGACTCTTAACATAGCTTCCTCAGCTGACTCACGTGACCCAAAAATCAGGTGGAGCTTATGGTGCGGCAAGAACAGTGACCGGGGACGGGAGATAAAAAAAAAATGGAAAAAGGTGGGACAGAGGGGAGGTGGAAGGCGGCGGTGGAGGGGTGGGAGAGCAATGGAAGGGGGTTGTGGAAGGGGGCGGAGGAGTGGTAGGGGGCGGTGGTGGAGAGGTGGAAAGATGGGGGGGGGAGAAATTAAAGAGGGTGAAGATGAAAGGGGGTGGAGTTGCAATGGGGTACTGGAGTAGGGGAGGAGGTCGTGAATATGGTACAAAGTAGATATACGTATAGCCTGAGCCTCAGCCATGTGAGCACTCATGTTCAATAGGTAGCTAGCACTGCGCTAGTGTCTGAGTGTTGGTGAAGCAAGCCAAGACTGTACAAACACCTTCTTCTTCTTCTTCTTGATGATTCGCCGGTACTTCCGGCCCGGGTCTTCTCCAGATGGTGACGCGGCGGTACAAACACCAAGGACGCACGGAGTTAATAGTACAGCTTGGGAAGTGTGGGCAGAAAGAGGGAGGAGTACATTCACAGAAAGCGCTAACTCAATCTGGGTCATTCAACACTAGAAAGATATAGAATTAGACATATGCAAAATTTGGTTATCTTTATTTGTATACATTTCGCTATCCAGTGGCTTTTATCAGTACAATGCATGGATATAATGTGAAGGCTAGAACTATATACAAAAGAGGAGGTAATCAGTCCCTCAGCCTTGGAGTTGAAGAGCATCGTAGTCTTCAAGACTATGGTGCTCTTCAACTCCAAGGCTGAGGGACTGATTACCTTCATAATAATAATATTTAATTCTACAAGTACATGTACAAGGTATACAGACCTAGTTGACATCAATGACATACTAGTATATAGAAAACCCCTTGCTATGCAGAGCACTTCGGGCAAATTGGTCAATTTTGTCCCCAGGATGCGACCCACACCAGTCGACTAACACCCAAGTACCTATTTTACTGAAAGGTGAACATGGACAGCAGGTGCCTTAAGGCACCTGCTGTCCATGTTTCCATCCGTACCGGAGATCGACCCTCGGACCTCAGTGTGAGCTGTGTGCGCTAGCAACTAGTCTTCACATTATGTCCTTATATTGATAAAGCCACTGAATGGTAAAACAATTACAAATAAAGATACCCAAATGTTGCACGTGTCTCTGCAGCGCTGTATAGCCCTTGTGGCTTAGCGCTTCTTTTTTATTATAATAATAATAATGCACGTGTCTCTTAATTGTATCTATTGCCGATATTCTATGCTATTCGTATATATACAACACCAGAAAGGAACCACCATAGGAAGGATTGGTGGAGGTTCAATTCTCCATCCGCTAAGTGTGAGACAAGACTCACTGACCTAGTTGTCGGAAGGCGGAAATGGAGACAAAAATGGTTGGGGGAAATGGGAGGGGGTATGAGCAGGGGTGGTCACCATGCTCCAGACAACAACGAAGTGGTGTAAGAGGTGAAGAAGAGAAGGGGAAGTGGGGAAGGGGGAGGTGCAGAAACCAAGTTGCGATCATCGCCACGGATTCGGACGAGGCGTCGGCGTCCTCCTTTGATCAATACCGCCTCCACCCACTGGTCATGAGGGAAGGGGGAGCTCAGGAGAGGTGTTAGGTGCCTCGAGAGGGCAGCCAAAGCTGTACACTGCTTTGACGCGGGGGAGGCCCATCACACACACTTCAAAATGAGGTTGCTATTGTGGCATTCATAGCCGAGTGTCTCTCCAGGACGCATGTAACGGTTCATCTACTCTTTCCAGTAGACGAGTCGTGTGTATGGATGAGTATTTGTATAAATGTGTATAGATGAATCCTCTGTAGGGACAAATCTTTTGTACTGATGGGTTTTTTATATAGACGAGTATTTTATAAAGATGAGACTTTTGTGTGGAAGATTCTCTTGTGTAAAAGGAGTCTTCACTGGAAAGCGCCTGGGGAATGAGAGGTATCAGCTTTTTTTATTTTTACTAAACAAAACTGGATACAGTGTGCTTTTAGCCTATTCTATGAAAGTTACACAGTAAAACAAAAGCTAAACTGTGTAACTATCAGAAAATCCAAGGAGGGGGTTAGCTTCAATTCCTTGGATTAAGAGCGCTTCAGCATTAAAATGGCGACATTCATTCTGGACTTCGATTCCAGAGAGCATGTAAGCCATGATGAATTACAATTAAATATGCTAAATACTGCAGATAAAGTAAAACAGGTGAAGTTAAATCACATTTATAAAATTACTTACAAGCAGTGTCCAAAATTTTTCTGCGAATTGTCAATTTTGCCAAAACCATTACGGTATTAGGGGCAGTGAATAGTTCTGTAGTACCTCCAGTAGGTGGTCAGGACTTAAACACCTTTTATTATACAATAATGAGTGGAACAGATGGCCTTAACATGTCAAAGACTAGTCCTAGCATGAATCAATTCAGGGGGAGAGAGAGACAGAAAATGAAGAAAGTGAGTTCTTGCACAGTTAGCTGATTTTCTCTATTTAAGGTTCACGTAAATTACCCAGTTTAATTTTTTCCTATTATACCTCTTTTATTGCAACTTACTTCAAGCAGTTGTTTTATTTTTAAGGTTATAATCAAGACTTATTTCTATTATATCAAATAGCTAGGCTACTAATAAGATATTTACGATAACCCCAATATTGGTAAATGAGTCACTTGACTATTTTTTATCCTCTGTAATTGACAAATGTTAGTAAGACAGTAATTAACTAAATAAACTTACTTATCCCCTTAAAAGAATAGTATTGTGTAGATGCAGAGACCTGCCCAAGCAACTCGACTGATCAGATAAGATATATGACACAGATATGTTAACTGGCTTCCACAGCAAACATCTTGCTCCTCTCAGTATCGTCGCCACAACCATCACCACCTAGATCAACCATCACCACCTCCACAATCACCACCACTTATATTAACAGTCACCTACACCAGTGACATTATCACAAAGGAAGAGTATCAGAAGGATAACGAGAACCTTCTAAACAAGATATACCAAGCCAATGATGATCCTCTTTAAATCACTTGTTCTGACAAAAAATAAGACAAAATCTCCTTTACAGACAAAGAAAGCTACGATATGACCACAAAACTTACCAGTGCTTTGTAAGGGATGGGAAAATTGCAGTCAAGAAGGAATCAACAGGCAAGAGATACTTTATTTCTACCGCACATGATCTAAACAAAAATTCCTAAGCGAAGCGGGTACGAGTCAGAATAAAAATGCAGTTTGTACCCACTTCCACAAGTTGTGTTATGAGACCCTAAAAAAAAATTTCATCCAATTTTTTTCTGTAAAATCTAATTCTCATTTCTATATTGTCAATCCGACAGCAATGATTCTAAACTGTCCAATCACTACCTCATATTTTATATTCTTGTTAAACACCTCACGATCACCATCTTGTTTGCCTATATACATTTCTTTTTTTTACGTTTGTAATTATCTTTTGCAGTCCTCCATTAGTTAACTACTATATTTTTTATTCTCTTGTGTGTGCAATCTACAATAATTAGTGTAATACAATCCAAAGTTAAGTACTACTGTTTTGAAACCTTCCTTTTTTGTTTACTGTCTTCTAGCATTAGTGCAAACACTGTTAGGCGCTAATGATATAGTCTTAATAGTTCATTATTTTTTATTACTAATCATACAATTTGTTTATGGTGTTATTATTTGCCTAAATTTTGTGCTTTAAGTCAAATCTTACTATTTTAATTTTATTTAAGACCTTTTTTAACACCTTTTACCGTTATACTTTTTGTATTATTACTTGTTGTTTAGTATCTGTGCAATCTACAGAATAGTTGTTTTGCTGCCTACACTTTGTACTGCTTGTATAAGCTCTCATATCACCCCAGTGCAACATTAATAATTATCTTTATACTATTTATACATTGTTAAACTTGTGTTATTCATACGACTGCAAACATCGATGCTGACATTAACCTTTTATTAAATGACACACATGATCCTAACAATTGCCTTTATTACACTGCTAGTTAGGCAAAGACACTACTCAGTGCCAACAATAACATAATAGTATTCAATTATAATGTCAGATCACTCAGCAAGCACTATGACCTCCAGGCACTAATGAATTCTCTAAATGTCAATATGTCTATCATTACTCTCACTGAAACATGGCTAAAACATGATGTTACAAACATCTATTCCACACCTGGCTACACAGCCATACACAATTGTAGGCAAGATCAACTAGGAGGTGGAAAAGCTATATACTACTCAGATTAACTAGAGTGTATAAATTCTATTTGCACAAGAGATCAGCATAGTGAATATACCTCTTGTTAAATTTAAATCCAAAGACCTTAAAAAACCTCTAACAGTCGGAGCAATTTATAGAGTTCCTCACTCCAATCTTTACTCTCAGTGAAAAACTAAGCAACATAATAACTACCGCCGAAATGAATAACCACCACCTAATACTTACAAGGGACTTCAACATAAATCTCATCCATGACCATGACCCACAAGTGACTGAATTCACAAATACTATGAACAGCTACTTACTTCTACCAACAATAACAAAACCTACAAGAATCACTGACACAAATGCCTCATTACTAGATCATATCTGGACAAACACTATATCCCCGTTAAAAGCAGACAATCACAGATAACACCACTGACCATTATTCCATCTTTCTCATAACCAACTTGTATGAAGTGTCGCAGGACACAACTAAGATCACATTCCGACTACATGATGAGTCATCTGTTAATAACTTTATTTCAGCATTAAGTGACAATGACTGGCAATACGAGCTAGCAGACAACTTATTGATGAATTATTTTTTTTACAAAAAAAAAAAAAAAAACTATAACATGCATTGCCCAATAAAAACTATGCAGATCACAGCAGAGAGACTAAACAGCCCCTGGTCTACTAACAGCATCCTCAAATCTACTGATAAAAAAAATCTATACGAAAAACAGTACAGAATGGGTCTAATAACAGGATCTCACAAAACGTTACTCGTCAATACTAACCAATCTAATAAGGAGGTCCAAAAAACTGTATTACGAAAACAGATTTCATGACATATAAGGTGATATGAAAAAGACCTGAAAAACCTTATCTGAAATTCTAGGATCAAAAAAGCTGTCACAAAACAGAATAATTACCTTAACTAAACCAGACGAATCTCTCCTTCAGCTAACCGATACTGCCAACAAACTTAATGTCTTTTTCTCTACCGTAGGAACAAAACTAGCAAGTACAATCCCAAGCACAAACATTCAACCAAAAGACTACCTCACTGGCAACTACCCAAATACAGTGGACCCCCAGTTAACGAACTTTTTTCATTCCAGTAGTATGTTCAGGTGCCAGTACTGACCGAATTTTTTCCCATAAGGAATATTGTGAAGTAGATTAGTCCATTTCAGACCCCCAAACATACACGTACAAACGCACTTACATAAATACACTTACATAATTGGTCTCATTTGGAGGTGATCGTTAAGCGGGGGTCCACTGTACTCTATTTTTAGCCCCAACAAACCCTACTGAAATCTCGCTTATCATCAAAACAGAGAAGCAGCCAGGACTAAGATTCATACAAGGAAAGTTGTGTACAAGGGAGGATGGTCTTCCCAAAACTCATAAACCTGATATTCCTCTTCGTCCTATCATATCCTCTAGAGGTTCTGTCTCTTATTCTCTTGCTTCTTGGCTGGCCAAAACCCTCACTCCCTTTCTTGGTACTTTTTCTCCTGCCCACCTCCGTCACTCTCAAGATTTCATCGAACGGGTTCGCTCTCTCCCAACCTGTAAGATGCTTAGTCTTGACGCTGAGTCCCTCTTCACCACTGTCCCTCTTGATGATGTCCTTGATTTTCTTAGAGACAAGGCCAATGAAGGGTTTCTTCACCTCTCTATACCTACTGATGTCTTTCTTTCTCAAACCTTCGGTGTCGCTATGGGCTCTCCTCTTTCTCCTGTTCTTGCTAATCTTTACACGGAATACTTGGAGACTGTTCTTCTTCCTACTATTGATGTGAGCCCTTCACTCTGGCTCCGCTATGTGGTTGACATCTTTGCTCTGTGGCCTCGTGACTAGTCTCTTCCAACCATTTCTTGATGCTCTTAATAATCTTGCCCCTTCCATTAAGTTTAAAGTTGAATGGGAATCTAATTCCTTGCTGTCCATGTCCACCGCTCAGATACAGGTTTTCCCTTTTCCGTTTACCGCAAGCTTATGCACAGTGGCATGTACATTCACTACTTTTCTTATCATGCTTCCTGTCAAGAAAGGTGTTCTTATCTCCTCTTTCTCCGTGCTCTCCGCATTTGTGATCCTCAGTTCCTTGAATCAGAAATTTCCACTCTTCACAATTCATTTTCCCGTCTTGGCTACCCTTCCCATTTCATAGACTGCCTTGTCACGGGCTAAATGTAGTCTCTTCTCTTCCAAACTCTCTACTCCTGGGAACTCTTCTATCCTCTGCCTTCCCTACATTTCCGGTCTTTCTAATCTCAACAACTCTCTCCGTTCCTTAGACATCAAACTTACTTTCCGCCAGACTAACACTCTTCGCACTAATCTAGTTCATACCTCTCCTCTCTCTACAGATGCTCCTGGTGTCTACTCTCTTGTTCCTCCTGTCCTCTTCAGCATTTCGGGGAAACTGGCCGATCTCTTTCTGACAGACTTAGGAGCACGAAAGTAGTGTTAAGCTTGCCGACACTAACAATGCTCTTTTCTGTCACGTCAGAGATCACAATTATTCTACTGACTGGTCTTCTGCTAAAACTATCTTCCCTACTTCTAACTTCAACAGTCGCCGTCTGGTTGAATCCTCCCTTATACACAACTTTCCTTGTATGAATCTTAGTTCTGGCTTCATCTCTGTAAATGCCTTCCTTTCCCACTACATTGTAAAATGCTCCAAACTTCAGAACACCCGTGACTTAACCTGATTCCTTTTTCTTCTCCTCCCTCTTCCCTTTTCCTCTTTCTCCTTTGGGTTGTCTTTCTTCTACCTTGGGTATTATTTATTCCCCATCCCCCTCTGTGTTCTTGCTCCTACCCTCTGTGGGCCCCTAACTCCCTTGCAGTGCTCCTCTTTCTTAGTATTTGACTGGCTTCACCTCCACCATACTACCTCCCCCACTACTACCTTCTACCTCCACTACTACCACTACCACCACCTGGCTTACACTCCCTCCTCTCCTTTACGTTAGTGTGACTTTGTAAATGCTCCAAGTCGGACCGAAACGTCGTCGTAAGCCCCTCTCTTCTATGTGCAGGTTATTTGTGTATCGTTCCAGTCACGGTATTGTGCCTTTTTTTTCTTTTTTTTTGCTATTTATGTACTCAACCCGTGTCAGTTTGGGTTCAGAACAAATATATTCTGCACTCGAGAAAAATGAATTTCCCCTGGGACTTTTCATAGACTTACAAAAACTTTTGATGCAGTTGACCATGACATTTTGCACCAAAACCTCGAACATTACGGGGTCAGAGGACACTCTCTCGATTACCTAAAATCTTATCTTAGCAACAGAACCCAGTATGTATACACAAATGGAGACAGCTCCACTACACAACCTGTTCTTGTTGGAGTCCCACAGGAGAGCGTTCTTGACCCACTTCTCTTTCTCATTTACATTAATGACCTACCTAACGCATCTAATCTCCTTAAACCCATTTTATTTGCAGATGACACAACTTGTGCCTTTTCTCACCCAAACCCAACCATATTAACATATACAGTAAATGCTGAACTGCTAAAAATATCTACTTGGATGATTACCAACAAACTTACTCTCAATATAGACAAACCCTACTTCATGATTTTTGGAAACAGAGCTTCAAATGTACAGCTAAACATATTGATAAATGGTTCACCTATTTTGATACAGGCAGAGGGCAAATTTCTAGGTCTCCACCTTGACTGCAGTCTCAAATTTCAGACACACGTGCAGCAAATTTCCAAGAAAGTCTCCAAACAGTAGGCATCCTTTCAAAGATACGGTACTATGTACCCCAATCAGCTCTTCTAGCTTTGTATCACTCTCTCATTTACCCTTACCACACCTATGATATCTGTGCATGGGGCTCAACCACAGTAAATCACCTTAAGCCTTTAATAACCCAGCAAAAAGCTGCAGTGCGATTGATTACTAACCCTGCATTAGACAACACACTCCACCTCTTTTCAAGAGTCTTAACTTGCTAAATATACAAAACATCCACACTTATTATTGTGCCTACTACATACACAGAACACTATACTCTAATGTAAACCCTCCTCTCAAACTCCTCCTTGATAACTATAACAGAACACGCAACCATAATACGAAACAGATCACTCTTCGATATCCCTCGTGTTCATCTCTCACTATGCAAAAATGTTATGCACGTAAAAGGCCCGAAGATCTTGAATTCATTGTCAGAACACGCTAAAGGACCCCTGTCTGCAAATCAGTTTAAGGACCTAATAAGAAATCACCTCGTTACTTAAAATTAACCAGACAAACCGTACCTAATCACTACCAGTTTCTCAAAAGCTGCTCATATTGTGCTGATGAATGCTCAACCACTTACTACTTCCAAATTAGGATGTCTATTTTTTTTTCATTGTTTTAAATAGTAGAAGATTGTAGTACAGTACATCATAGTGTAAACTGTTCCGCTATAATACCAAATTTCATTGTTTTAAATAGTACTAAATTGTAATACATCATATAGTAAATTGTTTTGTTACATTGTAATATTGTAATCTTTATTAACTAATTCAATAGTGTAATAAGTCTCTACTAGACTTATCAAAACCTGATAGAATATACAATTCTCCTGTACTCACGGTAACTCATCTAATGACCATATGAACTATGAATTATTGCCTTACTAATCTTAAGTTAATCTTTAAGTTTGCCCGAAATGCTCTGCGTACAAAGGGGCTTTTGGCATGTACACCCAACTATTACATTCCTCTGTACAACTATGTAATTTGTCAAAATATCTTTATCTTTAGGCTAGAATGTTGCTGTACATTAGCAGCCCCTATTAAGACGGGCAATACTGAAGATGTAGGAAATGTATAGAGGACTTTCACTGCACTTTTAAGTTCAGTCACGCGCCTAAATTAGTGTGAACGTTTGAAGTCCTTCGACCTATACTCCTTGGAATAAAGGTGAGAAAGATACATAATTTACATCTGGGAAATCTTACGAGGGATTGGTCCCAAATCTGCATACACAAATCACTCCCTACGAGAGCTAAATACTCAGCAGATGGAATCAAATACCCCAAATGAAAAGCAGGGGTACACTGAGTACAGAGAGAACACAAGTGTAAGGGGCTCAAAACTATTTAACAGCCTCCCACTATACACAAGGGAAATTACTAACAGACCCCTTTCTTTCTTTAAAGGTAACTTAAGAGATTCCTAGGGTCCCGATTTACCGGGCTGTGCTTCGTACGTTGGATTGCATGCAGTAGTAACCGTCTGGTTGGACTGGTCCTTATGCACTGAGAAGCTTGGTCTGAAACCAGGGAGCGGGGGCGTTGACTCCATGAACAGACCCCACACAAACCATAATCAACATCTATACTGTCGAACATGCCTTCGTATCCAGTTAGTATAGCGAATATCAGAATGGAGATTACTCACATGTGTTACAGAGCGCCTCGTTGTTCACAACCTGCTTAAATTATTTAAGTGACTAAATAGACAAAATAAAAAAAAATAAATTAATAAATAGCACTCCCAAAAATAGAGACAAAGTAGGAAAGCTTCACGTAGGAATGCAGGATGCCCATACGTGAGATGACCAGTCATATAAGGATCTGAGCACAAAGACCAGATGTGCTTAAAAGAAAAAAATGTTGGTCGTCAATGCCAATCAATAATAACTTTGCCAGTAAGCACACAAAAGCTGGATGAAAACTGAGTTATAGTCTGAAACGGTCAACTGCCTAAAGAAAATCGGATTACGTTTAGGGGATCACATCACCTAGGGAATGGGAGACAAACGAGATCGACTTAAGAGGCAGGACCAATTTCCTTGGATTAAGTCCCCCTCACCAGCATCAAGGCACCTTGAGGAGTAGGAAATCGGAAAGTTCCGAACTGATAAATATGCAGAAGTCGAAACTGGTTGGCAGTGTTAAGAGAATGACTAGTGTATGAGAGAGAGGAAGAGCAGACTGGATCACCTTCAACGCACTATGATCACAAACATCAACAACAACACTGACACAGCCATGGCAGCAATATGGATGATGGCCGCAAGTGAAGCATAACACTCTTAAGTCGATACCGGCAAACCCTGACCAATGTTCCTTAAATGTGCGATTTTGAAAGACTGCAACTTACCTCACCCCCCGCACAGTACTTCCATTATTCAAAGTGTTATTGGTCAGACAGGGAAACGATTAGCAGAGGGAGTGATGATCCTCCATCACTCATGATGAATGACCCACATGGATTTAGCGCTACATAAATAAAAACAAAATAAAAAAAATAAAAATATATAATTTCATTTTTAAGTCCAAAACTTCCATGTTCTCTACCACTAGATAATGAGGAGTCGATACACACGTGAGGGTCACTATTATACATTAAATTCATAAAACAGCGCTAAACCCGTGAGATATAGACAGACTGAGGACTGGGATGTAATCAGGTTTCATCCTAGAAGGAAAAAGTATCTGCAATTTCCTAAATTAAGAACATTTCAGCAGCATCCAGGTGCACGATTTCAAGTGTCTACCTGCAGATAGTTCCTAGGAACAGTGCCTCTGCACCTCGGTCTCAGACCAGTTTCCTTCAACATTTTTTTTTATTTATAATGCTTTTTTAAAGCTTTGTAATTACTTTATCATGGTAGTTATTCCCTTCTACTGCTCTATTTCTGCACTGACTGCACTCGCATGATATTAGTTAATGATTGAAGGTGTGATGACCCCCGCGGCCCTGGTTATACACCTCATTCATCTTTTTCATATTTCACTTGTTATCCTGTACTTTTCCAAGGTCTCTGTTCCTATTTCTTGATTTATCATGTCCTGGATCATTACACACACATTATTATAATCAAAAAGAAGCGCTAAACCTACACGGATCATACAGCGCAGCAGGGCAGGGAAGGGTGCAAGGGTATTGGGTAGCAAGAGGAATAGGGATTATTATTAGGTCATGGAGTTCAGCGGGACAGAGGATAGTGCAGGGATAGTGGGTAGCAAGAGATTGAGGTTGAAAGGGCTGTGAGGGATGCTAGAGGCATCATCTTCAGAGTTTGTGCAGTAAATCAGTTGCTGTCAAAAAGTCAGTGAGAGATTCTGGGTTAAAGGAGGGTCCATCAGCAAGAAGGGAAGGTAAAGTAAGGGTAGTGGAGCAGTGACGACGTTGGAGGCAAATTCTGCGTGCTTGTTGATAGAGTGGGCAGTCCAACATACTATGGCTAACAGAAACTGAAACCTGACAATTCTCACAGAGTGGAACAGGGCACCTCTCCATGAGATTCCTGTGGGTAAGACGAGTGTGGCCGATGTAAAGACGGGAGAGAGCAATTTCCCAACCTCGATACTGATGACAAGAACATGGCCAGAAACCTATACTTGGTTTAACAGAATTCAATTTGTTATGTAGCAGATCAGACCAATGTTGTTGTCAACATGTGCGAAGGTGGGTAGCAAGTACAGTAAAATAGTCTATGAATGGAACACTTCTATGTGAAACTGAAAGATCATATACTGTTCACCGTGCACCAGTGTCTCTGTTCATTGCCCTGTATGTCAACATGACCGGAGACCCAACAAAAAACATCTTTGTGCTAGAGATGTGGCATAAACAAAGTTGGATACGAAGAACCAGGGGATGAGGTGCATCAAATTTTCGTATAGCCCGTAAAGCACTAAGGGAGTCTGAAACGACCACAAACGGTGACACAGGCATAGATGCTATGCGGATAAGTGCTATGGCATACAATTGAGCCCCCCCAAAAAAAATGCTAGCCGAGGACAATAAATGCCCTCACACAACACTGTCCGGAAACACTACTGCGAATCAGACGCTGTCAGAAGCCTTGGAACCATTGGTGTACACTGCAATGGCATGAGAATGAGATTGGAAGTGGTTAAGAAAAAGAGAGCGAGAAGACACCGTAGGCAGTTGGGCTTTCGCGCATGTCAGTGGGAAAGAACAGACACGAACCGTCGGAACTTCCCAAGGGGGTAGGGAAAAGCGAGATGCTACATGAACATAGAAAGGCAGTAACTGAAGAAAAGACAAGAGTGAATGTAGGCAAAGAGAAAAGGGACAGAGCATACAGGGGCGATGAACAAATAAAGTCTACTAACATCAGTGATTATGCTACATATAGAAGGATTGCTAAGGTCATGAGACAGAACATAATAGCGAAGGTAATGAGCATCACGGCGATCGGACAAGGATGGTATATTCGCCTCTGCATAGAGGCTCTCAACTGGTGAAGAGTGAAAAGCACCGAGGCATAAACATAATCCCTGGTGATGGATGGGATCAAGGCTAGAAAGAGTTGAAGGAGAGGCAACCGAATATATCAGGTCGCCATAATCAAGTTTCGATAAAATTAGGGCTGAATGTAGTCGAAGGAGAATTTTACGATCAGCCCCCCATGAAAGTTGAGCGAGGGTTTGAAGGAGGTTCAGCCGACTATGACAAGTTGCTTTCAGAGAGGTAATGTGAGGTTTCCAGGATAACCGATCGTCAAACAGAAGGCCAAGAAACTTGACTGTATCACGCGAGCCACATAGGTACAGTGGATTATCAGAGGGCAGAAAGTTTAGTGAAAGTAATATGGCGAGTTTTAGTACTAGAAAATTTAAACCCATAGGTAGTGGCCCAATTGGAAACACGGTTGACTGCATGCTGGAGAGAAACTGCAATGAGGTGACAGTGCCTGCACAAGCTATAGCAAAGTCACCAACATAGAGTGATGACCAAATATTAGATGAAGAACAGAGGCCAGATCATTTATAGCAAGGAGAAAGTGTTGTGCTCAGAACACATCCCTGGGAAACACCTTCAGCTTAGACGAAGTCCAGAGAAAGCATATTATTAACCCAAAAACAGAAATGTCTCGCAAATTAAGAAGTTCTTAAGGAAAAATGGTAGACTACCTCAGAAGCCTAAGGAGTGGGCCTGGGCCATGATGTTATATCTCTAAGGTATGTCATATGCCTTCTCAAGGTCAAAAAAGATGGTAATAACCGAGTGGTTATTGGCAAGGTCATTACGAGCATACGCATCCAAGCGTAATACAGGGTCAATAGTAGAATGACCCTTAAGAAAGCGGACCTGCAATATTTCACAGCATGACTAAAACGCCAGCAATTTCTACACTGCTGTGGTGTAGGGATCACCTCTCAAACTTGTAAATGTGTCCTGCAGTATAAACCGAGGACAGAGGCTCACGGCAGTCATAAGTTAAGCGAACTACATTGCAAGGGTATAGTCTCCGCCTGCGGGCAGGAAGAACATAAGTCTCTACTTTGAGGATTTGGAGGTCTTGGAGCTAGAACTGTTCCAGAATGTCATCACATGTCCGGAAATTCTACTGGACAATGGTATGAGGTAGAATGACAGTACCACTACAAGAATTAAGAAAGTGATCTTTTTCAATAGTTACAGAAATAGCATCTATGGTTGTAAGGAGAGAAAGATCGTGAGCTTGGCTAGTATTCTGTACCGTGATGAGTGCACTACTCTTGAAAGTATGAAAGGATATATCTTGACCAACATGGCGTAGGAGCGTCTTGCTAACATTATGATCGAAAAGATAGTCACAATAAGTCAGTCGCAGAGTAAAAAATTAGTCATTGTGTATTTTGAAACAGTTTGTAAGGGGAGTGAGTGTCGTGCCGGTCTTTTCTGGGCAGAATGAGAAGGAAATGAAGGAGTATCATCAGGTAATGGTCTTGGGCGTTTAAAGTGTGGGACTGGAGTTGGTCCGATGTGGGTTGGGTAGGCGATCCGAAAATCCCCGCACAGTAGAGGGAGAAGCCAGAAGCATGGTCAAAGAAGTGAGAAGGTCAGATGTATCAAAGGAGTCAGGAGGAACCCTGGTACCCGGAGTGGGTGACAAAATGGCACCAGGAGGAGGTACAGGGGCATAAGAAATGTCCGAAGAGTGGTCAAATAATGACGTAGGGTCGGAACAAGGTGCGGAAGCAGAAAGAAGCCGGGGGGGAGCTGTTTCATGGATTTGGGACTTCATGGTTATGTCACTTCTTTCTTTTTGTTTTTTAGAAAAAAGAAAGAAAAAAAAAGGGGGAACATGGAGGGATAGCTCCTAGGATGAATGAAAGGGCCATAAATCCCCCTCCATGCCCAAGAGAACTCCAAAACCGCAAGTAGTGCAGAAGTGACATGAAACCTGTGCCATGACCTACCCTTCATGCCAGTAAACCAGCAATCTGGGATAGCAACCTCAAATCTACCGAGCCACCTCGTGGACAAGAGAGAGGGCGGCTGGATAACCGCCACAAAGCATACCTCCTTCAGCCACCACCCCCTGGAATCCGAAAGGCAGCTTCTAGAGATATTCCCGTCACCTGAATGATACCCAAAGCCACCCCCCCCCCGGGAAACCGGAGGAGTGGGACATCTCCAGGTGATCCAGATTGCACAACAAACTACACCACCACCACCACAGACCTCAACTGAATGGGATGGACCATGGTACCCTTCCCCCTACCTAGGAACTAGAGTGCCTGTGGGAAGACTCCCAAAGGCTAAAAACAGGAAGGGGATAGAGGGATGGGGAGAGGAGGAAAGGGAAAGGGCAGGATGGGATAAAGAAGGGATGATTGGGAGGTAATTAGGTTCAGTCTGAGGAAGGAGACTAAAAGGTCTAATTACTCAGACCATGAGCCTCTTCACCGTGCCAAGGAGCCCCCCCCCCCACTTGAAGAGGCATTATACACACAGCTATTTCCTTTTGCCCACTATCTTTCAAAGCTTTATTTACTTTTAGTTAATATTGTTATTAGTCTGATTTGCTAACCTTCAAAACTCTTCTCTTGACCGTGACATTGCTTTGATCTAGTTAGTGTTTTTAATCTCTTGCTGCAGCAACCTTAAATGCTAATATCCTATATTTTCATATTTTCTGTAAATACAGTATATGCTTCCAAATTTCCCCTTTAGACACAAACATACCCTTACTTATGCGCCGGCCACCAGTTCGCTTTAGTTGTGTCGCCTGAGCAACTAGTTTACTTTGCACCTTATGCTCATCCTGTGAGCGGTAGCTCAAAGAGATCAAAATGGGTCATTGTTAGACCCCACTGAGAATTGTTACTTCACTAGAAAGGAATATTAGTCACTTTTTATTTTACAACCATGTCACACAGTGTTGTACACAGTACATTAAGGAACAAATCTGGATACAACTTTCAAGATTTCAGATATCTTATCATTAACAATGAGGTGCTTTGCCATATCATGTAAGGTTTCCATGGACGCGTGTCTGAAAGGTTGGATGTTTGGACACTAAGACAATGTTCCAGTGTATGGCCCTCTCTCTCCACATACTGCATTTTGTCACTCACATCTCCATACAAAGCGTACTGTTAGAGATACTAATAGCTCAGTTTTATTCTAGCACTATTATCACCTTACAATCTACTGACCTCGTTACTTTCTCCATATAAATGTTTAATTGGACACATTTCATTATAATGGATACCGGATCTGCTAGTTCCTATCTGCACAGTTCTACTTTCTTCAACCTCGTTTGCTGGTTCCTTTCTAACAACGTTTAGCAAACTTGTTTGAAAAGCCAGTTATACACAGCATTCTATTTGAAGCTTGTTTAGCTAATTCATCAACTTTGTCATGCTCCTGGAAGCCCGTGGTCTGGTGGCTAAAGCTCTCGCTTCACACGGCGAGGGTCCGGGTTAAATTCCCGGCAAGGGTAGAAACATTAGGCGTATTTCTTTACACCGGTTGTCTATGTTCCCTATCAGTAAAATGGGTTCCTGGGTGTTAGTCGACTGGTGTGGGTCGCATCCTGGAACAAATGTGACCTAATTTGCTCGAAATGCTCTGCAAAACAAGGGGTTTTCTATACAGTAGTATGTCATTGATGTCAGCTAGGCCTGTATACCTTGTAAATGTACTTGTAGAAATAAAGATATACTATATTTTTAAAATACTTAAGTTATCCCTATCTCAATAATGTGTGTATATCTGTAACTAGCTTCATACACAAGTATATTACGTTCTAAGGTCGTGTATGGTTTCCAGAGTACTGATTTTAGAAAGTAATCAAAGCTGAGAATCGTGCATGATTAGTTTCTTGGGAGGATACGTGGGGACAGTGATATCAAAAGCTAGTATTTGCCAGGGTGGCGGGAAATGCTGTTATTTCCTAACACGTTACAATTTATGTAGTTCAAACATTTTTGTGTGTGGCTGTTGAGTCCATCTTGATGCACTTGTCCCATGGATTACATGTTTTAGTAATTCTTTAAAGACAACATTGTTTTGATCACCAGGCAGCAGCTTCAATCTTATCATGACATTGATTTCACGTATTCTATCAGCAACACTAGGTATACCTAATTGTTTTCCTCATATTAAGAAGAATTCACCCTCTAGCACAGTGGTTCTCAACGGGGTCTGCTTGACTCCTAAGGGAGGAATTTCATGTCCAAGGAAAGGCATGAGTAAGGTTAATGTACCCTCACAAACCTTATATTGGACGTGATGTGCGAGTCTAGTTCTCTCTGAAAATCACACTAAATTACTAAAATTAGATGCTAAATTGCTAAAATTTAAGTTTTTTTGGCGGTGCGTGTATTATACTACCTTAGTGAAAGAATGGATGCACATACCGGTATTTTTCCTTGTGGGTGATTTTTATGGATATTATGGTAGACACTAACATTCATATGTCTAGTATACATATATAGTTAAACTGTGAGCCACCGAATTACGTTTGGCTGTGGTACGTGATCAGTTGTCTGGAGATGATACTGTGAATTTAACCTGTTTTATTATATTTATGTTTATTGTTTTTCCAGATTTATATCTAAAATGCCAAAGCAAACTTTTCTGAGCAGATGGCATCTGCAAACGCCAACAACAGAGTCTGCCAACAGTTTATGAGGCACCTCCTAAACATACATCCAGAATGGGCGAAGAAACTCCACGAGCACTTCAAATACCTAAAGTAACAAGAAGTCGGAAAACAAACATAAGTTGCTATATGCAATGTTCAAAATACAATACACAAATAATCCGCACATAGGAAAACGAAACGACGTTTCGGTCCGATCTGGACCATTAACTAGTCAAACAAGCCCAAAGAGAAGGGAGCCAGTCTATATACTGGCTCCCATCACTAGTTAATGGTCCAAGTCGGACCGAAACGTCGTCATAAGTTTCATTCTCATATATGTGGGTTATGTGTATTGTTCCAGTCATTATATTGTGCCTTTTTATTCTACTAAACTCAAACCCCTGTGAGTAAACGTTATGAACTAACTCACTATCTATCTATCTATCTCTCTCTATCTCTATATATCTCTCTCTCTCTATCTCTCTCTCTATCTCTCTCTCTATCTCTCTATCTCTCTCTCTCTCTCCGAAATTTGGACACCACACCGATGACGAAAAGTTGCTAAAATAAGCTTTTGAGGTATATCTCTGGACAATACAAGACAACGTAAGAATTGAAGGGAACTTGCCACCTAACTCCTCAGCAATGATACTGTTCCCCGCCCCATCGATGACGTTGCAGTCGACGTCGAGAGAGAATTAAT
Organism: Cherax quadricarinatus; assembly: GCF_038502225.1. Lineage (NCBI taxonomy): Eukaryota > Metazoa > Arthropoda > Malacostraca > Decapoda > Parastacidae > Cherax > Cherax quadricarinatus. The sequence goes on along the minus strand of NC_091295.1, from coordinate 25,572,003 downwards.
TACGATCCTCAAGACGGACAAATTTTCACTGGCACTCGACGAACAACAGACACAATTAAGTCATTCTACTGGGCTATGTCAGGTTCCCTTCACAGCTCAAAAATCACGAAAGAGATGATGTTTAGCAAGTCTCTGACAACCACCACTACTGAGCAAGATATCTACGTATAATGTATTCAAGTCTGACTGACCTTGTGTCCACTGCTGCTGATGGTGCCCTAACAACGAGCACTCAAACTTTTGAAAAGATGATAATCCGGATATGATGACTCTCCACTATCATTCACTGAAAGTGTTTGGCGGTTGCAATCCTTAGTCCTGAACTCGACCAAACAACAGAGGCAGTTCAAAACATTTTGTTAGGACATAAACGAGGACTTCCTGAGACTGCTTTTTCATACACATCTGCGATGGTTCTCGAAAGCCAACTGTCTGGAAAGGTTCACTGCTATGTACGATACTTTGCTGGACTTGGGTGGGACCCCTCACTACAAAGACTTTCAGTTACTGAAATCCAGTAAGTCCAAGGCCTTGATGTCATATATTGCAGATATTTTTTTTAGTAAACTGAACGCTTTAAATAAAGAACTGCAGGGTGGACAAAAACTTATGGACTACAGAACCAAGATCTGTAGTCTTATATTCAAACCGAAGTTTTGGAAGGCCCAGATCTTTAAGAATATGTCGTAATTCACCTATCTCAGCAAATGTGAACCACTGGTTATGCTCTAAATCATTTGTGAGCATCTTTAAAATCCGCATCTGATCGACAGATTTACCAATCTCCAACAGCTGAACTCTCCCTCTGAATTACTAGGCCAGTTTTTTTTAACTACGAAAATGAGTGAGGCTATGGAATGATGACATCAACGAGCTGATGGGTTAACAAAACGATGACTGCGTAAAACCGATCCAGACTTAAAAAAAAAAAAAGTGACTGGAGGCCCAAGTCTGCGTCAAACTTAACAAATTAGCCACGGAGACCCAGCATTTGCCATTTACCCGTACTTGGCTGCTCCTTAATTAACTACTGCTACGAACATTTTTAACGAAAAACAAAGTCGACAACATATCAACATTTGTGGGCGTGATCTTCGAGCTAATCTGACTTGTTTTGCTCCTAGTTTCTCATTTAGTTTCTCAGCACGAGGCTCAAGGTTCTCATTAAAGCTGTACAATTTGAATGGAAATCTAGTATTAAGTTACAAATCTGAAATCGAAGTTTTTTCTTTATTTTTGGGGGGTTAAATAATCACCTTTAATTTAATTACTTGTTAATCGTTGTATTTTGTAAAATAAAAACTTGCTTATTTCTTCCTTCATTTCTGATGAAATAATCACATTGAATTAGATTTTTTGTAGACTAACTGAACTTCATTAATTACTATTGTAACAAATAATTTATTGTTTCATGATCATTTAAAGATGGGAAGGATTTAGAAGCGCCGGGGGATGCTAAGGGACGAATGCGAAGCTGAGAAACACTGCACTAGCATCTCTCCTTACAACGACAATAGTGTGAACAAAGTGCTGGTGGTTTCACGTTATGTTCCGACTTTTAATACTTGGTTACTCGATCACTTATTTAAGGTTTCAGACACCTTACTTGGAGGGTGTTCCGGGGGTCAACGCCCCCGCGGCCTAGTCCTTGACCTGGCCTCGGTCTTACTCTGACACTACTACAATACTACATGTTTTGATTCTCCACTGAAACCCGGAAAGCATGAATTTAATTACCTACTTTAAATAATAAGATATTACATGGACCCCAACCTAAATAAACTTGTATTTGCGAGAACTGAGATCTAGGTCTTGGATCTGTAACAAAATTTTCGATCGACTTGTATCTTACAAAATCGTATTTACACAGGAATCCATGTATGGAGTGAATCTTCTCGTGACTAACGTGAGAGCTACTTCTCTCAGTTTCTCACCATAACTATTACCTCGGAGTTCAAGTGCCAGTCTCGAGGTATGTCTCAATTTTTTTTCCCTAAGTGCGGCTTCCACAATGATGCTGTGTACTCAGGCACTCGATGTACAGATGTGCTAAAAATATTTGACGGATTATTTCATTATATTCTGAACTTATCTGGTTTGCAACACTAGGATACAGCATTAATTTTTGTTTGTTTGCGGCGACACGTCAAGCATGACGTCACTTCCTGGTTTCTTTGTCCAGTTTAATAAGCTGCTGCTGCTGCTGCTGCTTTCCCAGGTAGTAAACAATCTGTTTTATCCCACTTCCCTTGTCCCAATTACATTACTATGCACTTTTTATGGTTTAACCTAGTAGCCCGTTGTTCGAACACTCCTACAGAATATCCTAAATCTTCCTGTTTCCTACCATATTCTTTCGTTCATATATGCTTTTTAATTTTGATATCATAAAAGAGTATTGATTTTATGAATCCATTTCCACTATTAAGTCAGTTACACATACTGCACTGGAAACCCCACTATTTCCACCCTTCTCACACTAACCCGTCTTTCATGACAGTGTTTCTAAGATATTCATTAATACATGTCTGAAATTGGAAAGACATCACAGCCTACTGTTGTCTCGTACTCTCGTAGCATTTCCAGCAATTTAGAACATGCAAGACACTCACACTCATGACTAATTCCTAGAGATCTACTACTGAAGTCCTACCGAAGACCAAATGTGCCTGCTGACCACCACATCCACCAGACCGGCAGCATGTGCCCCGCATGGTCGGTGTTCTCCGAAGATTGACCAACATATCAGGAAAATTTCTCCTAGCAATTCGGACTTGTAACCAGACTTTGTCGCCAATACCAAGGGAGGCTGTGGTTGGGTTTCACATCAGGTAAGATGGTAATGTCACAAGTGTGATGCATCTGATTCATTCTTTTGATACATTTGACATACATAAAGATCGACAGTTGACCATGCCGCACTTTGCCTTGATCTGATGACAGAGAGCTTGGAGGCCTTGAAAAATAGCAGAAACAATAATGATCTTCCCTAGTATCAAAAATCGTGTCAATGAAATCAATGACGTCACTGACATTAATATGCTCAGGCAAACCTACCTAGACCCTTTAACAGCCCTCCAATCATTCCAGCACAAGGAAACACTCTAAATGGAACAAAAACTGGAAATGATTTCCGAATGAATCATATACAAGTTCTATATCAAGTAAGGCGACAATAACACTTCCCCCAACAATGGAAAATTACCTCTCCAAATCATTATCATTCACTTTCCCCCTATTAGACCAAAACTTCATTTTGAAGTACGATGCCTTCAACTGTATAGATATTCTAGTCATACAGCATTCTCTCCCAAAGTTGATGGCTACGTCTACCATTCCACTGGAGCAGCTAGTAGTTTGTCAAGCAGAGCGAGGGTTCCTTAGAAAATGGAACTCGCATCAACTACTGGGCTTCCACTGTTCAAAACTAAATATTCGTTATACTTCTGGAACTCTTGACTCATGACTCGCGAAATCGTAATGACACGACTGCAAACAAACCATACCACGGAACTCGTTTGTGTCCATCTGTTTAAAGTTGACACCTTAATTGTAACTCAATCAATAAATGCTTTCAACTGCACGAGGTACGATTGTAACATGCTAATGTCAAGAGGCCAAGCGCAGGCATGGTAAAATTATAAAACAACTGAATCACAGTAAACATCCTGGACAATGTTAGGTAAATGGACACAGATGCAACGAATGTGACATTTCATTGTGGAAAAGTTTAGTTCTTCAGGAGCTTGAAAGAGTTCCTGGAGAGCGAAACGTTGCCACATTAAAATGTGACATTAATGTCATCTGTGCCCACTTACCTAACATTCTGTCGGTAATTCTACCATTACCATCTTCTGGATTCCTTCTGATACATGGTAGACGGCAAGGGCTTGTGCCCCTGAGGAGGAAATAGATTACATACCACTGGGTTATTTGAGAACAGTAATACGTAAAAATCCTAAACTGAAATTCACTGACTTAAAAGTATCCATCAGCACATTAACCTGAAAGAGCTACGGGGTTATGCGCAGAAAACAAATCAGCAGATCACTACTGCCTGGAGTACTAATAACTTTGGTAAGTAATATACCTGGAGAGGGTTTCGGGGGTCAATGCCCCCACGGACCGGTGTGAGACCAGGCCTCGAGACCTAGGAGTAAATTTTGCCAACGAAAGTAGAGCGAAGCAGTAAGTGAAAAACACTGGGTTCAAGAGAGCTAAGGACCATCGGTTCAGCTTGCCTCAATGTCCAGTGCAAAAAGTGAATTCAAATTCAAACTTGTTAATTTATCGCTCAGAGAATCCCCCCCCCCCTTTATTATGTGCATGAATGTTAAACTATCAAGGGACTCTGGACAAAATTTCACGAAATTAAAGTATTTTACTTGAAATATTACAGCCAATTCTGGAAAATATCCTAACCTGTCAATTGCATAAAACTTGTTAATAACAAATGTTCAATAAATTCTAAATAGTTCAAAACCACTGCTGTTTGCTTAGGTAACAAATTTTGGGACCCAGTCCGTGGATCCATTATGCTCTTCTATAAACTCTACTACCGCCTACACGTTGAATATGGAGGGGATGGGGGAGAGGGATAAAACCATCAAACAATGCAAGCCACCTTCCCTCTTGTACCCTTCAAGACCCAACACCCGCACACTATATATATATATATATATATATATATATATATATATATATATATATATATATATATATATATATATATATATATATATATATATATATATATATATGTGTGTGTGTGTCGTGCCGAATATGTAAAACTGGTCAATTAGCAAGAAATCATTTAAAATTAAGTCCTTTCTAAAAATTTCTCTTATACGTTTAAAGATATATTTTTTTCATTAATGTTGATGTAAAAATTTATAATTTTGCACCAAAAGGAACTTAGAAAACTTACCTAACCTTATTATAACAAGAGCAATTTATTTTAGCCTAACCCAACTAAATATATTTTAGATTTGTTTACAGTAATTTAATACTAAACAAACACAGTGAAATATATTTTTTTCGTTAGGTTCAGAATGATTTTGGCGAAATTATTACATACACAAATTTTCACTTGTCCTATATGGCAAGATGAGCATTGCTATTTAAGCCAAGATCGCAAGTTCTGCCTATTCGGCACGACATATATATATATATATTATATATATATATATATACACACACACACGCACGCGTACACACACACGCACGCGTACACACACGCACGCACTCGTACACACACGCACGCGTACACACACGCACGCGTACACACACGCACGCACGCGTACACACACGCACGCACGCGTACACACACGCACGCACGCGTACACACGCACGCACGCGTACACACACGCACGCACGCGTACACGCACGCACGCGTACAAACACGCACGCACGCGTACACACACGCACGCACGCGTACACACACGCCGGCACGCGTACACACGCACGCACGCGTACACACGCACGCACGCGTACACACGCACGCACGCGTACACACACGCACGCACGTGTACACACACGCACGCACGCGTACACAAGCACGCACGCGTACACACACACGCACGCGTACACACACGCACGCACACACGCACGCACGCGTACACACACGCACGCACGCGTACACACGCACACACACGCGCACGCACGCGTACACACACGCACGCACGCGTACACGCACGCACGCGTACACACGCACGCACGCGTACACACACGCACGCGTACACACACGCACGCGTAAACACACGCACGCGTAAACACACGCACGCACGCGTACACACGCACGCACGCGTACACACACACACGCACGCACGCGTACACACACACACGCACGCGTACACACACGCAAGCACCCGTACACACACGCACGCACGCGTACACACGCACACACGCGTACACACACGCACGCACGCGTCCACACACGCACGCGTACACACACGCACACATCAGCAAGTAGGTACCTGGGTGTTAGCCGACTGGTGTGGGTCGCATCCTGGG
>NC_091295.1:25505991-25548491 GCF_038502225.1 Cherax quadricarinatus | reverse complement strand
AACACAGCATATGAGGCTATATTCCGGGATAACACCATGAGGCTATATTCCGGTATAACGCCATGAGGCTATATTGCGGGATAACGCCATGAGGCTATATTGCGGGATAACGCCATGAGGCTATATTGCGGGATAACACCATGAGGCTATATTGCGGGATAACACCATATGACGCTATATTGCGGGATAACACCATGAGGCTATATTGCGGGATAACACCATGAGGCTATATTGCGGGATAACGCCATGAGGCTATATTGCGGGATAACACCATATGACGCTATATTGCGGGATAACACCATGAGGCTATATTGCGGGATAACACCATGAGGCTATATTCCGGGATAACACCATGAGGCTATATTGCGGGATAACGCCATGAGGCTATATTGCGGGATAACGCCATGAGGCTATATTGCGGGATAACACCATGAGGCTATATTGCGGGATAACACCATATGACGCTATATTGCGGGATAACACCATGAGGCTATATTGCGGGATAACACCATGAGGCTATATTGCGGGATAACGCCATGAGGCTATATTGCGGGATAATGCCATGAGGCTATATTGCGGGATAACGCCATGAGGCTATATTGTGGGATAACACCATGAGGCTATATTGCGGGATAACGCCATGAGGCTATATTGCGGGATAACACCATGAGGCTATATTGCGGGATAACGCCATGAGGCTATATTGCGGGATAACGCCATGAGGCTATATTGCGGGATAACGCCATGAGGCTATATTGCGGGATAACACCATATGACTCTATATTGCGGGATAACACCATGAGGCTATATTGCAGGATAACACCATGAGGCTATATTGCGGGATAACACCATGAGGCTATATTGCGGGATAACACGATGAGGCTATATTGCGGGATAACACCATGAGGCTATATTGCGAGATAACGCCATGAGGCTATATTGCGGGATAACACCATGAGTATATTGTGGGATAACACCATCAGGCTATATTGCGGGATAACACCATGAGGCTATATTGCGGGATAACGCCATGAGGCTATATTGCGGGATAACGCCATGAGGCTATATTGCGGGATAACACCATGAGGCTATATTGCGGGATAACACCATGAGGCTATATTGCGGGATAACACCGTATGACGCTACATTGCGGGATAACACCATGAGGCTATATTGCGGGATAACACCATATGACGCTATATTGCGGGATAACACCATGAGGCTATATTGCGGGATAACGCCATATGACGCTATATTGCGGGATAACACCATGAGGCTATATTGCGGGATAACACCATATGACGCTATATTGCGGGATAACACCATGAGGCTATATTGCGGGATAACACCATGAGGCTATATTGCGGGATAACACCATGAGGCTATATTGCGGGATAACACCATGAGGCTATATTGCAGGATAACACCATGAGGCTATATTGCGGGATAACACCATGAGGCTATATTGCGGGATAACACCATGAGGCTATATTGCGGGATAACGCCATGAGGCTATATTGCGGGATAACACCATGAGGCTATATTGCGGGATAACGCCATGAGGCTATATTGCGGGATAACGCCATGAGGCTATATTGCGGGATAACGCCATGAGGCTATATTGCGGGGTAACACCATGAGGCTATATTGCGGGATAACACCATATGACGCAACATTGCGGGATAACACCATATGACGCTACATTGCGGGATAACACCATGAGGCTATATTGCGGGATAACACCATATGACGCTATATTGCGGGATAACACCATGAGGCTATATTGCGGGATAACGCCATATGACGCTATATTGCGGGATAACACCATGAGGCTATATTGCGGGATAACACCATATGACGCTATATTGCGGGATAACACCATGAGGCTATATTGCGGGATAACACCATGAGGCTATATTGCGGGATAACACCATGAGGCTATATTGCGGGATAACACCATGAGGCTATATTGTGGGATAACGCCATGAGGCTATATTGCGGGATAACACCATGAGGCTATATTGCGGGATAACGCCATGAGGCTATATTGCGGGATAACGCCATGAGGCTATATTGCGGGATAACGCCATGAGGCTATATTGCGGGATAACACCATGAGGCTATATTGCGGGATAACACCATATGACGCTATATTGCGGGATAACGCCATGAGGCTATATTGCGGGATAACGCCATGAGGCTATATTGCGGGATAACATCATATGACGCTATATTGCGGGATAACACCATGAGGCTATATTGCAGGATAACACCATGAGGCTATATTGCGGGATAACACCATGAGGCTATATTGCGGGATAACGCCATGAGGCTATATTGCGGGATAACACCATGAGGCTATATTGCGGGATAACGCCATGAGGCTATATTGCGGGATAATGCCATGAGGCTATATTGCGAGATAACACCATGAGGCTATATTGCGGGATAACGCCATGAGGCTATATTGCGGGATAACGCCATGAGGCTATATTGCGGGATAACGCCATGAGGCTATATTGCGGGATAACGCCATGAGGCTATATTGCGGGATAACACCATATGACGCTATATTGCGGGATAACACCATGAGGCTATATTGCAGGATAACACCATGAGGCTATATTGCGGGATAACACCATGAGGCTATATTGCGGGATAACACCATGAGGCTATATTGCGGGATAACACCATATGACGCTATATTGCGGGATAACACCATGAGGCTATATTGCGGGATAACACCATGAGGCTACATTGCGGGATAACACCATGAGGCTATATTGCGAGATAACGCCATGAGGCTATATTGCGGGATAACGCCATGAGACTATATGTGGGATAACACCGTATGACGCTATATTGTGGGATAACACCATGAGGCTATATTGCGGGATAACACCATGAGTATATTGCGGGATAACGCCATGAGGCTATATTGCGGGATAACGCCAAGAGGCTATATTGCGGGGTAACGCCATGAGGCTATATTGTGGGATAACACCATGAGGCTATATTGCGGATTAACACTATGAGGCTATATTGCGGGATAACACCATGAGGCTATATTGCGGGATAACGCCATGAGGCTATATTGCGGGATAACACCATGAGGCTATATTGCGGGATAAGGCCATGAGGCTATATTGCGGGATAACGCCATGAGGCTATATTGCGGGATAACACCATGAGGCTATATTGCGGGATAACGCCATGAGGCTATATTGTGGGATAACGCCATGAGGCTATATTGCGGGATAACGCCATGAGACTATATGTGGGATAACACCGTATGACGCTATATTGTGGGATAACACCATGAGGCTATATTGCGGGATAACGCCATGAGACTATATGTGGGATAACACCGTATGACGCTAAATTGCGGAATAACACCATGAGGCTATATTGCGGGAGAACATTGAGGCTATATTGCAGGATAACACCATATGATGCTATATTGCGGGATAACACCATATAACGCTATACTGCGGGATAACACCATATAAGGCTATATTGCAGGATAACACCATATGACTATATTGCGGGATAACACCATATGACGCTATATTGCGGGATAACACCATGAGGCTATATGCGGGATAACACCATATGACGCTAATGCGGGATAACACCATATGACGCTATATTGCGGGATAACATATGACGCTATATTGCGGGATAACACCATGAGGCTATATTGCGGGAGAACACTGAGGCTATATTGTGGGATAACATTATGAGGCTATATTGCGGGATAACGCCATATGACGCTATATTGCGGGATAACATCATATGACGCTATATTGCGGGATAACACCATGAGGCTACATTACAGGATAACACCATGAGGCTACACTGCAGGATAACACCATGAGGCTACATTGCAGGATAACACCATATGAGGCTTTATTGCAGAATAATATCATGAGGCTACATTGCAGGCTAACACCATGAGGCTATATTGCAGGATAACCTGAGGCTACATTGCAGGCTAACACTATGAGGCTACATTGCAGGATAACACCATGAGGCTATATTGCAGGATAACATGAGGCTACATTGCAGGATAACACCATGAGGCTGTATTGCAGGATAACATGAGGCTATATTGCAGGATAATACTATGAGGCTACATTGCAGGATAACACCTTATGAGGCTATACTGCAGGACACCATATGAGGCTATATTGCAGGATAAGACACCAATGAGTCTATACAGCAGAATAACACACACGAGGCTAGATTGCAGGATAGCACCATACGAGGCTAGATTGAAGGATAACACACCATTTGAGGCTATACAACACAATTAGGGATTCGATAACACTATATGGAGTCTAGGGTAATACACATTGTGGGGGCTGGATAACACAATGTGGGACAAGGATAACAATGTTTGGGTTAGATAGCATGTTAAGTGTCGTGTGATAACACATGGGAGCACAATAGCACACTAAGTGGAGACAGGATAACACATGGGAGGACAGGGTAGTGCACACTGGGGTAGGAGGTGGAGGCAGGATAAATGAGTAAGACCTCCCCATGCTAAGCCGAGATTTTATTGACATAACAGAACTTTGCGTGACCTACAACTGTTGTAGCTGCAAGGGACGGGAGCGCGCGCACACACTCCACTCAGGTTTAGCATGGCTCGCCCATCTGTGCAGGTCTGGCTAATTCATACATTGAACATCTGGGATACACCTTTATCATATCATTCCCTAGTAGTGTCAAATGGATGCGCTATAATAATCATCGTCAATGCACCTAGAAGAAACAAGGAAAAGTTTATACAAGAAATATCACAGCCACCAAGATTCAAAACCACTTTGGACACTGCCTACGTGGCTTAGTTCCCTACATGATCCATTAAACCACTTGGCTACAGATGTATCTGTAGCTAAGTGGTTTAAGGAGTCACACTGGAAGCTAAGCCACGCTCGTGGACTGCATCCAACATAGGTTTGAATCATGCCGGCTGCGATATTTTTTTGTACAGACATCTCATCGAAAAGGCTCAATTATTATAATCAAAAAGAAGCGCTAAGCCACAAGGGCTATACAGCGCTGCAGGGTAGGGAAGGAAGCGAGGGTATTGGATGGCAGAAGGGAGGAGGGATGATCAGCAGGTTACAGAAAACAGCGGGGCAGGGGATAGTACGGGGGTAGAGGGTAGCAAGAGATTGAAGTAGAAAGGGCTGAAGGTATCAGAATTTGTGAAGTCAGTCAGTTGTTGTCAAAAAGTCAATGAGAGAGTCCGGATGAAAGGTGGGTCCATCAGCGAGAAGGGAAGGTAAAGAGAGAGCAGTGGAGTGAAGACGACGACAGAGGTAAATTCTGCGTGCTCGTTGATAAAGTGGGCAGTCCAACAGAATGTGGCTGACTGATAATGGAGCTTGGCAATTCTCACAGAGAGGAGCAAGACGCCTCTCCATGAGATATCCATGAGTAAGACGAGTATGGCCAATGCGAAGACGGGAGAGAGTAGTCTCCCAACCTCGACACTGGTGATAAGAAGACGGCCAGTAACCTATACTCGGTTTAATAGTGGTAATAGTTGTAATAGTAGTTGTAATACTGGTTCTTATGTTATTGAGGCTAGGACTTTGGGTAGTTTCAAATTTAGGTTGGATAAATATACGAGTGAGAGGGTTGGAGTTGAGTGGGACTTGCAGATGAGTGGATAGCATTGAAAATTGGGTTGGGCAAATGTTTTGTTAGTGGGATGAATTGTAAAGGACCTGCCTAGTATGGGCCAACAGATCTGCTGCAGTGTTCCTCATTTCTTATGTTCTCTGATATGCAAGTCCCATTCAAATCCAACCCCTCTCACTCATGTATTTATCCAACCTATCCTCCTTATGGAGGGGGATTCCCCTTCCAAACAACCTCTCTTCCCTCTCTCCTCCTCCCTGTCTTCCATTCATCAACAACAGCCTTGAACATTAAAATGGTATAAAATACCGACAGGTTGTTAGGTAAGACACATATGCAACAGTTAGGTATCTTTATTTTGAAACGTTTCGCCTACACAGTAGGCTTCTTCAGTCGAGTACAGAAAAGTTGATAGAAGCAGAAGATACTTGAAGACGATGTAATCAGTTCCATCATTCTATGGAACAATGCTCTTCTCCAGACTGAGGGACTGACCACCTCAAAACTTTAAGGGTGATGGACTGATTACATCGTCTTCAAGTATCTTCTGCTTCTATCAACTTTTCTGTACTCGACTGAAGAAGCCTACTGTGTAGGCGAAACGTTTCAAAATAAAGATACCTAACTGTTGCATATGTGTCTTACCGAACAACAACAGCCTTCAATAAAGGTAACTGTCATGTTGAATGTTCATTCTTTTGTGCATGTAAATCTATCTTTAAGGTAAAAAAAAATTGTTGATGATGCTTCTGGGTGTCAGGAACGGATTAATTGTATTTACATTATTTCATATGGGGAAAATTGATTCGAAAATCGTAGATTTCGATAATAGTAGCACCTCCAGGAACGGATTAATTACGAAAAACGAGGGACCACTGTATTACTATACATAATTAAAGACTATAGTATTTGTTGTGTGTATGTAAAACTGTAATTAATCTCTATAAAATGTATTTTTTTTGTGAATATTTTTGGGTTTCTGGAACGGATTAATTGTATTTCCATTATTTCTTATGGGAAATATTGCTTCGAATGTCAGACTTTTTGAATTTAGAACTAGCTCCTGGAATGGATTAAATTCGAAATTTGAGGTTCCACTGTACAACCATAAAAACCATACAAAAATATACTGCAAAGAGGCGGCTAATGGCTGAGAAGTGAACTCCCTTATTTATCGTCCGTCTTTTTTATTTTTGTTGTATGCTAAGAAGCATCTTTCCATCATACATTGCCCAAGTTTCAATGAGAGAGCCCAACAAACAACCAAGAAAAAAAAAATTTACCAAAAATCATATATGGCAAGCCCAAGCCAGGTACTGGAAATAAGTCACTTTGTCTGACTTTTCTGGGTTATCCTAGGTTCTCTATACATACACTGATATATATGATAATCTATCTAGCTGTATTTGTGTATACCTGAATAAACTTATTTACTTCTAGTCTGTCAACTGAGTACAAGAAACCGCCCATTCACTTATTTCAACTACCCAATAAAGTGGTTAGAAATTGGCAATTTGGCTGATTTCACACAAATTTCAACAGATGCCAATTTCAAAATAGGATCCAGAATAAACAATGCAGACATTCCTGGCATTAAAATAACATTTTCTCTGTTCATTAGTCACGGCTACAGGCCCCTCTTATATTACTCTTGCTTACCATTTGGAATTTTTATTCACAAAAAAAAAAATAGATGATTTACTGTTATGCAGACTACTGCATTATTGTAATAATTGTATAAATAATGTTAATCTATTCTTGACTCCGTACTGGAATTTAGACTGGCAGGCGGACAGGTATTGGACGATGACGTCATTTGTTTACTCTTGAGCTTTGCTAAAGAATAAAACATTTTCACTACTGTGAGCGCAATTTCAAGGTACTTTTCGTCATGAAAGCAATCAAAATCATATCTATTTCTGTAATATCTCTTTCAGTCTATCAAATGAGACCAAAAAAATGAGAATATAACCATAACAACCATACAAAAATATACCGCTAAGCGGCCGCTAATGGCTGAGAAGTGAACTCCACTATTTATGGTCTGATTCCTTTCATTTTTGGTGTACGTGAAGAAGTATCTTTCCATCATACATTGCCCAAGTTTGAATAAGATAACCCAACAAACAAATGAGAAAATAATAATAATAATATAATAATATCTTTATTTACTACACGTACATGTACAAGGTATACAGGCCTAGCTGACATCAGTGACATACTACTGTATAGAAAGGCACTTGTTATGCCGAGTATTTCAAGAAAATTAGGTCAGTGTCCCAGGATAACACCCACACTAGTCGGCTAACACCCAGGTACCCATTTACTGATGGGTAAACATAGACAACAGGTGTAACGAAACACACCTAATGTTTCTACCCTGGCTGGGAATCGAATATTTACCAAAAATCATATATGGCTAACCCAAGCCACGTACTAAAAATAAGCCATGTTGACTTTTTTGGGGTTATCCTAGGTTCTCTACACACATGCTCCTATGTGTGATAATCTATAGAGAAAATAACTTTTTTGTTTCATGTTTATGGTGGAGTACGAGTGTATATCATAGTTAGCCCTGTGCTATACTCCGTTTTCTCTAATATAAGCCCCCAAGACAAAGATAGGAGAATGGTATTTATTTACCATACCCTCTTCGTAACTCTGTCGAACTGCTCGGTGTTATGCCAAATATTATTCATTCTGGAGCATTTAACATGTTTTATGTTATTTATATTGTTTATTATGTCATATTAGATCAATTGTGATAGGCAAATAAGCTGTAGTGTTGATATTAGCGTAAGAATAAAGCATATTCTCCTGCTTCACGAGACTAAGATCATGACAACCAACTGTGGCTATCTTTAATGGATAATGTACTGTGTAGGTGCTTTACATAATGAGAAGCATTTCTTTTATTCATTGGAACCATGGCTAGGGCTAAAAGTATGCAGGTTATAACAAATGGAGAAAAAGAAATTGGAATGACTTATGCAGCAAGTAGCGCCACCAAACAGTACCAGCAGGTTGGTGTGGCGACCCTGGAAATTTGAAATTATGCTAGCCAAAATTAGTGCTGAATAACTGAAGGAACCGAATAACTGATTGCCGGATTTGTGATGGCGGACCTGTATACATTGATGGGGTTGTATAAAATAATTTAAACTATTAATATTAAAATATGTAATTTAAACACTGCTTAATACTAAAATACATACATAAATACATAAGAATTAGATGAAATAATTGCAAATTTAACCTCACTTTAATTTGCTGAAAAGAGTCGAGTGCCTACTAGGATAGTGCTGAGAAGGGTGGAGAAGGAAATATTATTGTTTGGAAGGAGAGTCCCCTTCTCTTTTCTGTCTTTTTTTTTCCTACTTGGGCCTGGTTGAAGCTCACCAGATTTGACTTTTACTAAAAATCTGTCCAAAGAACTTTGCTTCTGCCCTCTCTTCAGGATATTTCGGAAATGTGACATTGTCTCGTCATTCCAGACAATGCTATTACGGCTTGTTTGGGCTTTGTTGGGGTGGTACTTCTCTGCAAAGTCTTGTGTTCCTCCTCAAGTTCCTGCAGCTCCTCAGTGGTCAGCTGTTCCCTGTGTCCCTCCACTAATGCCTCCACATCATCACTCACATCCAGACCCATGGACCTGCCCAGAGAGACAATATCCTCCACTACAGACACAGCCTCAAAGCTCTCAAAGTCCCTTTCAGCCGCTGCTGCTGGCCACAAATTCCTCCAAGCAGAATTCATTGTTCTGTATGAAACTTCCTGCCAGGCATTGCCAATGAGAGTTATGCAACGGGCAATAGTAAAGTGATCTTTCCAAAACTGTGTGTGTCAGAGGTCACTTCAAAAACACCTCTGGAATAGTGCTTTATTGTAGTTTCTTGAAATTACCGATGACCTGCTGATCCATGGGCTGAATGAGAGCAGTCATGTTAGGGGGGAGAAACTTTACAGTGATGAAGTCAAACTCTGGCAGCATGTAGTCCTGCAAGCTTGGAGGGTGAGCTGGAGCATTGTCCATTTTGAGGAGGGCCTTCAGAGGCAGGTTTTTCTCCTCTAAATAACTTTTTACACTTGGCCCAAACACAACATTAAACCATTAGCTGAAATATTCTCTGGTTACCAAAGCCTTGCTGTTTGGTGACCTCCACATCACAGGTAACTGAGTTTTCGTCGTAAGCTTCTGTCTTTTATGTGCGGGTTATTTGTGTATCGTTCCAGTCACGGTATTGTGCCTTTTTGTTATTTATTTTCTGCAAGTTACGTTTTTTAAAGGTCCTCAGGTTTTCAGAGTGGTAGATCAGGAGAGGCTTCAGTTTGCAATCCCCACTTGCATTGGCACAGAACAAGCGAGTTAACCTATCCTTCACTGGTTTGTGTCCTGGTAATGCCTTCTCCTCTTGTGTAACATAGGTCCTGCCAGGGAAGTCATATTCCAAACAAAGATCATATACCAAGTAAAAATTTTCGCGTCCAAACAGGATGTATACCAAGTTGGACTTATTCCAAAGCGGACATATACCGAGGTACCACTGTATAAGTACAGTGAAACCTCTGCTTACAAGTTTAATCCGTTCCGTGACCTAGCTTGTTACCCAATCTGCTCGTATGCTGAGTCAATTTTCCTCATTAAAATTAAATGAAATACCATTAATCCATTCCAGTGGAATTCCTGCTCTCAGGAGGCAGGACAAACTACAGTGGACCCCCAGTTAACAAACTTTTTTCATTCCAGTAGTATGTTCAGGTGCCAGTACTGACCGAATTTTTTCCCATAAGGAATATTGTGAAGTAGATTAATCCATTTCAGACCCCCAAACATACACGTACAAACGCACTTACATAAATACACTTACATAATTGGTCGCATTTGGAGGTGATCGTTAAGCGGGGGTCCACTGTACTACAGTGGACCCCCGACATTCGATATTAATCTGTTCCTGAGAGCCATCAAATGTCGAAAATATTGAAAGTCGAATTAATTTTCCCCATAAGAAATAATGGATATCAAATTAATCCATGCAAGACACCCAAAAGTATGAAAAAAAAAATTTACCACATGAAATATTAAGTTTAATGCAATAGAATAACAATAATAACAATAGATTAATAACAATAGAATAATTGACACTTACCTTTAATGAAGATCTGGTGATGATTGATGGGATGGGAGGAGGGGCGAGTGTGGATGGTGTTAGTGTTTAGAAGGGGAATCCCCTTCCATTAGGACTTGAATTGGCAGCCTCACCATGCCTTAAATTCACTCACATCACCACTAGCTGCAGGCAATTTCTTTACCAAATCATCATGCACTCCGACACACGCACTCCACTTTCGTACTTTGCAATTATCTCTTTCATTTCAATAGTCATTAGCACCTTTTTTCTCGAAGGGTTGGCACTAGAAGCTTTCTTGGGGCCCATGGTTACTTATTTAGCAGAAACAAGCACCAAAAACAGTGATAATATGGATAATATGGAATGTACCGAATGTATCCTTAGATGCGTGCAGACTGGCTGGTTTGTACGAATCATATCGAATGTCGGGTTTTCCATCGAATGTCGAGGCGAAATTTTTGCGTTAAAATGCATTGAATGTCAGATTTATCGAATGTCGGGGGTCCACTGTACTTCTGTAATCACTATTTTACAACATGTAAACCACACAATAACCAAATTTCTGTAAAATCAACATTGTAATCCGTATAGAAAATAAACTTTGAATTTGAATTTGAATTCAATATAACACTAATATCAACTCTACAGCTTATTTATCTATCACAATTCATCTAATATAAGAAAACAATATAAATGACATAGAAACCGGATATATACCCTAGAATGAATAAAATACAGTGGACCCCCGACATACGATGTCCCCAACCTACGTAAAAACCGACCTACGATGCATTTCAGCATAAAAATTTGACCCTGACATACGGTGAAAAACTCGACCTACAGCATTAATCCCGTACATGTCCCCATGTGTCTGTCCGCCTGAGCGTGCCTCAGCTGGCCTGCCTTCAGCAAGTGTGCCAATGTTTACAAACCAGAGCAGTCGCTCCCACACATACATTTGGAACATTTTGTGTTATTCCAGTGTTTTTAGTGCTTCTAACTGCTAAATAAGCCACCATGGGCCCAAAGAAAGCTTCTAGTGCCAATCGTGTGGTAAAATGGGTGAGAAATACTATTGAAATACAGCAGCAGCTGCTGCTGTAGCACCGTCAGCTGCTGCTGCACCACGGTCAGCTGCTGCTGTAGCACCGTCAGCGGCTGCTGCACCACGGTCAGCTGCTGCTGCTGTAGCACCGTCAGCTGCTGCTGCACCACGGTCAGCTGAACTACTCAAAGATGTGGAGAGACTGTTGTTGGTGTGGCTTATTGAGAATACCGAAGAACAATTAACCCCAGAGGGTTATCCACCCAGGATAACCCAAGAAAGTCAGTGTGTCATCGAGGACTGTAACTTATTTCCATTGGGGTCCTTAATCTTAACTCCCAGGATGCGACCCACATCAGTCGACTAACACCCAGGTGAACAGGAAAAAATGCCTGGAACTAGTGCTCATATTGGTGAATTTAAGGTCATCAAAGGTTGGTTTGAGAGATTTAAGAATCGTAGTGGCATACACAGTGTGATAAGGCCTGTTCTGGAAGAAAATGCCAAACAGGACCTACATTACTCAGGAGGAAAAGGCACTCCCAGGACACAATGTCTCATCAGTCATCGCTACATCTTCAATAAAGGTGTCATTTATTCTTCATTTAGTAGAGTAGTACATGCACAATATATATTGTGCATGTACTACTCTACTATTGTGCATGTATCCTTTTTTGTGTAGGAAAATGTATATTTCATGTGGTAAAAAAAATTTGTTCACTTTTATTCTAGTATTATTATATATATAATTATTATAGTATTATTATAGTAGTATTATAGTAGTATTATAGTATTATTATAGTACATGTATTATATTATTATATGTATTACATTATTATTATTATTATTATTATATTATTATTATTATAATGGGGAAGCACCTGTTGGGGGGAAGGGGATGGAAGGTATTCAGGCTTAATTTAGGGAACTGGAGCAGATACAATTCCCTAGATCAAGAGCCCCTCACCAGCGTCAAGGATCCTCCCTCGAGGGGGAAGCTCGCAACCTGAATTTTGGCTCGTATCCTGGAGCAAAAAATCGACTGAGCAACAGCTCATATCCTGAAAAACTCACATGGTGGGGCACTCATAAGCAGAGGTTCCACTGTATTATAAATTATGCTGCAAAACTTTCTGCCAAATGCTATAAAATATTAATACGTGAAAATTATAATACATAAGAAGACTCAGTTCCCTTCTGACAATTTTGAAAGCAAATAAATAGAACATTTGGAAGGGGGCATCATAGCCTTGCATTTCAGCCTGTAACTAAGCTTTACTACAAATAACCTAATAACCAAACTCTCTCCCTTTCTGCAGTCCACATGAAATTATTGTAACAGTTTAGTGACAGTATAAGTAATGATAAAAAAAAGTCAAGTATTGTCAAAATTGGATATAGTATATACAAAAATACAGTTCCAGAAACTGGAAAAAATGGTAAACATTTTCCCAATTTCTATGATGGCATCTGAATACATTACATGTATACATATTTAAGGGCTTCCTCCCAACTAGTTAAGTATTAATTGAAGATGATGCGTAGTTGGACAGAAAACATTCCCATTACTTGTGTACCATTGAATGTGGGTTATTTTGCAAATTTAAATATTTCTTCAATATTTACTCATGACTCTCAAAATCATAACACGACTGCAAACAAATCACAGCGGGCGGGGACTGAACCCATGGCAAGTGAGCCGTAACTAACTTCCCTATGGTGTATAGAAGTACACCTAGTTGAATCAATCTTATTGTAGCCAGCTGGCCAAGTGACTTACACACTGGCCTGGAGTTTTAAGACTCGCTTGCCATGGGTTCACTCCCCACCCATTCTGTGATTTAATATTTACTCATCTTTTTCATCAACACTACACCCAGGATATACTTACACACTCACCACTCGGTTTCATAAAACTACGTTCTCTGCTTCCATTTTCAGCTTTTACAAACTAAACTGTCACTAATTTTTAATGAAATCTCAAATATATAGATTTAATAGAGCTCAGTGTTTTATACCTACCAAATGCACAAACATATTCTTTACCATAAGCACTTAACTTAATTTAAGCAACATTTATGAATATTATATGCTGATCAACAAAATAAAGTGCAATAAAAATACAAAACATATATAGTGTATAGTATATACTAAAATTCTGCATAAATTAAAAGGGGTATGTCAATTTGACTTAGAAATAATGAAATTATACAGAGAGCTTGTGAAAGCTAGGGTTCAGGTAAATACTATAATGTAGTATATGAGTCAATCTCATATGACAACTCCCTCAACTGTCAAAACATCAACTTTTTTGGTCTCTGCCTCAAATCTACAACCTGTAGACATACCAAGGTAAGGTCTACAGGAAAACATTCTTGTGTACACTACAAATAAACAATAATGGCCTAGACTAACGTCGTGAGGAAAGAAGAGTTACATAAGGGAAACACAATAGTGGCTGGCAGCAGACGACGTTCAGTACCCACCCACATCCGCCTCACACACACACCTCTCATCCCACCACCCACGATAAAATTCTTTCATATATGGTACCCTGGGAAACTCCACGCACTCAAGCACACCGTCACATCAGACACAAATACAGTAAATAGTTTGAAATACTTACTTTTTCCGACTAAATCTTTGAGAGCCATTTTGACAGCTGTGGTGTGTAGTCCGTGTGTCTGCCACTAGATGGTGTCCAATCAATACACGGTGGCGCGACACTTGAATGTTACAAGGTCAGCAGGGGGAGCAAAGACTTCAACTAAAAAATAAAAAAAAAAGATCTATAATATGACTACTGTCTACTCACAATCCTTATTTATTGTGAGATGTTGTAGATGTTCGTGTGGTTCAGCAGTTTTGGGTGTGGTCAGTTAATTTGATGGATATCCACGTGAAAGCAGTATCGCTAGAAAAAGCTCACTAGGCCACAGGCATCCTCTCCCACACACGGGTATACCATGAAATAATCATATAGCTAGGCTATATTACCTACTTATTCAGAAACTACGAGTGTTCAATTTTTAAAAATAATCACTCTACGGAGTTTTCATAAACTTTTAATTATACTAGAACTTGCTTTTCTTCCTTTGAAGTTACGATAAAAACACGCCCAAAACCCAAACCAATGTGTTCAGCTGACTATAGGTCAGGTCAGAAGGGCAATGTATGCTGAGAGGGCATGTGACCTAGGCTTTCGTCAACTAGAAACTTCCTTCATATTGGGTAATGGTATTTATGGTATGAATGAACACCGATTTCAAATATTTTCTTCTGTTCCTGTATTTTCACGGCTAAAAGGATAACATAAAGAAAATCCTGGAGCAGAAGAAAGTGCATGGAATCGACTCTCATTCACCCAGAAACTAGGTAGTTTACAGTTACCTAAACCCCCTTACATGCTTCTCAGCTCACATCGCCCTTCTGACCTGACAGATTCTCATTTCACGACTCTGCGTCACTTGCTCTCCCTAATATTAATATACACTGCATTTATGCTATCGTGTATTCTTTCATTAGGAGAGATTACGGGTACCGAAATCGGATCAATGAGAGTGACCACAGTAGTACCACTGACTCCGCTCTCTTCAAGGCTGTCACGTCAAGATGCACTGTGTGCATTCACCCACTTCGTAGTACCATCTCGTACACGATGAAAAAGACTCTGGCAGCACTCCTGACCACCACTCTGTAAGTGAAACTGTCCAACCTCCTCAGTACTAAGGACTCTTACATGACCGTTTGCTTTAATTTAACGATGACTGAACTGACAAGCTCACCACCTCTGCTATAAATGTTGTCAAGGGCCACGACTTCGAAGTGTTCCTTTCCCTGCGTAAAAATCATTCAGCAATCCATAGACAGGAAGATAGACTTTCAGGTAAGGAGAAAGTGAGAAAGTGGAGATAACCGAAGAATAGAACAGGAGAGGGGCGTCTTCAGTCGTAGAAACAATGAGGAGCGTCCACAGCAAGAGATGAGGGCAGCACGGAAGAGGTCAGTACAACAGTAGATGACGGTGATGGTGATAGGCGCTGAAGCTGAAGAGTGTATTTCAGCAGGCAGTGGAGTGTTGATCTTGAAACTTATGATGAATTCATGGTTGAGGATCCGTTCTTGAGTCTTCTGAAGGCTTCTTTGGATAGAGTGTATAGACCTGAGGGAATGTCGTTCTCGCTGATGTTTCATTTAATGAAATCAAGTACTTGGTCTGAGATGTAGGGAGGGCTGCAGGCGAATTTTATTGTATCGTTGCATAATCTTGTGCGCATAGTTCTTTGCATTATATGGTGCTACTGTTTGAGGGTGTGGTGTAGTAGCAGAGTTTTTTCCATTAAAAGCCGGAGACGTGGTCCTCAGCTTTTATGTTCTCTAGGCAAGCGATGACAGTTGCTTTGACTCCTGTCACTCCTGGGTGACGGCTGGCAATGGCTTCAGCAACTTCGGTGACAGAGGTGGCGGCTTGAGTTTCTGGGACTGAAGCGTCAGTAGTGGATGGAGGGGGGGCAGACGTGGATCTCTGTCATTCTGGGATTGAAGGGCCAGTAGTGGGCGCAGAGGTAACAGGGGTAGTAGTGGGCTTGGTTGCTTCAGGGATAAATATATCGGTGTCCACAGACAAGAGTGATTCCCGGATATGTACACCGGAGGGGTGTTGGTTGATGATTCTAAGCGTTCTTGTAGAGTCCACTTCAGGGAACTTTATTTCTGGGAGGTTGTTAAACTTGAAGATATCGATGGTGACTTCAGTAAAAGTTCCTGGGTTGGAGGGGTTCCGTAGGGGGGCAAACACAAGACAGGTGTGGATTTTTTTGATGATGCCGTCCTGAAAGATTGATAATGGGTTCATGGTAGTGAAGGTGGGGAAGGTTGGTTGTTGGGCTACTAATCGTATCTTCCGAGTGTCGGCTTGTGTGTGATGGCAGCGTATATTGCTCCATTAGTGTCCTGAAGTTTCTTCTGAGAGTCAGTGAGTTGTTTATAAACTTTATAGACAATCTTCCTGCACACGGGGCATCTAGCAGCGAGGGTTGGGCGGTCATCTTTACAGTTTAAGCACTCAGGGTAAACGGTCTTGGGGGTATTCAGTATGAGTGTGGCAAAACTTCTTGCTCTTGAGAGTAGTCCTTAGTCGAGTGGGCGTAGGCATAGTAGGTCCAGCACTGGATTGGGATCTTGGTTATTTCTTATATCTTACCTCAGATGTTCTATTTCTCAATAGATTTGCAGAGGTCGTCAGGAGAAAGGCTGGTGACGTTGCGGTTGAATTTCTTGATGAAGCGATTTCTTTTCAGGGTCTCTATATCGGTGAAGGTTACAAGCTTATCATCGCCTTCGTCGTTGAAACAACCAGCAACGAATGTGCTCCTAGTGGTGATCAGGTTGCTGAGACGGATACCCAAAGTGTTTCTCAAAAGGGAAGACAGTGCCTGCTTCGTGTGGACAGAAGTGTCCCCACGAAGTGGACGATGAGCCTGCATCTTAGAGTACGGTTTGTGATGTAAGTGAAGACTCCGTTGTGTGAAGTGTGAGTGAAGTGAGCACTTCATCTCATGACAGAACTGAGGATTCTGCATGGTGATCAAGGTAACTAAGTTTTTAACAGTTACTAAATCATGTATCATGAAACAAATGACTCCACACTGATTCAAATAACAGTCACATATATCTAAATGTTTAGAATGCATCAACTGTATGAAGCTAGGTAGTAACAACCAATCTACGGGGTAGGGGGTGCCTTGAGCCTGATAAGGGCTCTTGATCCAAGGAACTGAATCTACTTTCAAATTCCCAGCGCGGTATGCCCTCTACGGATATAGCGCTTTAATGAACCTAATAATAAGAGGCAGTAATAATACTTCCAGCGACCCTGGCAGGAACTAATTCCAAGCTTATTTTCAACACTAATAAATTCAGTGCTCTTGACTATATACACAACCTGAAGAAGGAATACATCAGTATTTACATCATCTATAATGATGACAGCTTTTTCTGACGGTGGGAGGTCGGCAAGTGCTGTCATTTTGCTTATAACTCGTCAGATGATAATATAAAAATGACAGATTTCTAAATTGATACCTAAAATTGCACAGTACTAACAAAGACGTTTGGTGTACTTATTGAAAGCAAGCTTACAGAAGCTCCAATTGGATGGATAAGACATGGAAACACTTGGATATCTTCACTGTGGAGACCCAAGTGTGGCACATGTTATTTATCCAGGTGTCGGTTTTGTAAATGATTACCTATAGAAACTACAGGTACAGACAGTTTAATTTTCACTCATTCTCTATCTTTTTTTTTCTTGCTGTAAATATGTCCCCAAGAAAAGAATATAACAAGCGTTCTCTGAAGTTTTACCGACAAAGATATGCACGAATTATTGGCAAGGGAGTCACGTCAAACTGCTGTGCTTTCCCCTCGAACGCAGTCCTCCAGGAAAATGAAAAAGCTGTTGCCCGAGGTAA
This sequence comes from Cherax quadricarinatus, assembly GCF_038502225.1. Lineage (NCBI taxonomy): Eukaryota > Metazoa > Arthropoda > Malacostraca > Decapoda > Parastacidae > Cherax > Cherax quadricarinatus. The sequence continues at coordinate 25,530,186 of NC_091295.1, read as the reverse complement.
TCTTGCATCCAATAAACAAAGAATGCCCGATATAACTTCGGGGTGAGTCAAACACAAGCATAAGAATAAAAACGCTTAGCAGAAAGGAACTGACAGATAAGAGCTATGTAGAAAAAATACAAATGAACACTAGCAGATCCATTCACTATTCCCAGTGAGAGACAGAATTTGGTAGACTCGAACCTATCTGCTATTATCCTGACGCTAAATGACTTCGAAAAGGCAATAAATGACATGCCCATGCACTCTGCCCCAGGCCCAGACTCATGGAACTCCGTGTTCATCAAGAACTGCAAGAAACCCCTGTCATGTGCTCTTAACTTCCTATGGAGAGGGAGCATGAACACAGGGGTCGTCCCACAACTGCTAAAAACAACAGACATAGCCCCACTCCACAATGGGAGAAGTAAAGCATTAGCAAAGACCTACAGACCGATAGTGCTAACATCCCATATCATAAAAATCTTTGAAAGGGTCCTAAGAAGCAAGATCACCACCCATCTAGATACCCATCAGTTACACAACCCAGGGCAACATGGGTTTACAGCAGGTCGCTCCTGCCTGTCCCAACTACTGGACCACTATGACAAGGTCCTGGATGCTCTAGAAGATAAAAAAAAAAACGCAGATGTAGTATACACAGACTTTGAACAAAGCCTTTCACAAGTGTGACCATGGTGTAATAGCGCACAAAATACGTGATAAAGGAATAACAGGAAAAGTTGGTAGATGGATCTATAATTTCCTAACAAATAGAACACAAAGAGTAGTAATAAACAGAGTAAAGTCTGAGGCGGCTACTTTGAAAAGCTCTGTTCCACAAGACACAATACTCGCTCCCATCCTGTTCTTCAACCTCATATCTGACATAAACAGGTATGTAAGCCACAGGACAGTGTCTTCCTTTGCAGATGACACCCCGAATTTGCATGACAGTGTCCTCCATTGAAGACACTGCAAGACTCCAGGCTGGCATCAACCAAATCTTTAAATGGGCCGCAGAAAACAATGTGAAGTTCAATGATGAGAAATTTCAATTACTCCGATACGGAAAACGTGAGGAAATTAAAGCTATATCGGAGTATAACACAAATTCCAACCACACAATAGAGCGAAAAACTAATGTAAAAGACCTGGGAGTGATAATGTCAGAAGATCTCATTTTAAAGACCACAACATTTTATCAATCGCATCTGCTAGAAAAATTACAGGATGCATAATGAGAACCTTCAAAATTAGGGAGACCAAGTCCATGATGACACTCTTCAGGTCACTTGTTCTATCTAGGCTGGAATATTGCTGCACACTAACAGCACCTTTCAAGGCAGGTGAAAATGCTGACCTAGAAAATGTACAAAGAACCTTCATGGCACACATAACTGAGATAAACCACCTCAATTACTGGGAACGCTTGAAGGTCCTCAGCCTGCACTCCTTAAAACACAGGCAGGAGAAATACATGATTATATATACTTGGAAAATCCTAGAGGGATTAGTACCAAACTTGCACACGAAAATCACTCCCAATGAAAGCAAAAGACTCTGCAGACGATACAACATTCCCCAATGAAAAGCAGGGGCGCCACTAGCACGATAAGAGACAACATAATAAGTGTTAGGGGCCCAAGACTGTTCAACTACCTCCCAGCATACATAAGGGGGATTACCAATAGACCCCTGACTGTCTTCAAGAAGGCGCTGGACAGACACCTGAAGCCGGGCTGTGGTTCGTACGTCGGGTTGCGTGCGGCCAACAGTAACAGCCTGGTTCATCAGGCCCTGATCCACCATGAGGCCTGGTCATAGACCGGACCGCGGGGACATTGACCCCCGAAACCCTCTTGAAGTATATTCCAGGTAATCCCTCTTTTCCCCCCAACATCTTTACCCGTTCTATGGTCAACAATGAATGACACATTCATCACAATAACACACATCAGGCAAAAACATGAGTGTCAAGAAAATATCAGTCAAGAGACAACGTGTCTGGTGGAAAGACATTTGTTATACTCCAAACCTTCGTTACGAAGAACGCGTCACTTTGGGTGGGTGCACTTTCATTACGTGATAAACGAAACGTACTCTGTAATAAAGATTTGGCCTACACCTATCATATCGGCAATATCTACCATCCTACCATACTTGTGGGCAATACCTATCATTCTACCATACTTGTGGCAATACCTGTCATCTTACACTACCTGTGGGCAATACCTGTCATCCTGCACTACATAGGGGCAATATCTCTCATCTTAGACTATTTGTGGGCAATACCTGCCACCCTATCATACCTGTCATCTTACCATACCTGTGGAGAATATTGCCATCCTAACATACTTGTGGACAATAGCTGCCATTCTATCATACTCGTTGGCAATAGGTACAATCGTACCATATATGTAAGCCATACCTGTCATCATACTCTACTTGAGAGCAATACCTGTTATCCTACTCTACTTGAGAGCAATACCTGTTATCCTACGCTACCTGAGAGCAATACCTGTTATCATGGGACAGAAAATTTGAAAGACACTCAGAGGACTTGATAGAAAAGGTAAGTTAAAAGACAGGGATTACACACACGGGCTACAACTGGAAGTTAAAGACAAGTAATTTATACAGAAAAAAGTATTCCAAGGAGGAAGTGATGAATGTGTTGACGTTTTACTGCCTGGTCAAAGTGATGAATGTGTTGACGTTTTACTGCCTGGTCAAAGTGATGAATATGTTGACGTTTTACTGCCTGGTCAAAGTGATGAATATGTTGACGTTTTACTGCCTGGTCAAAGTGATGAATATGTTGACGTTTTACTGCCTGGTCAAAGTGAAGCTAAAAAAGAGACTGAAGATTCTAAGAAACTGATGTAGGGGGAATGGTGATGATGAATTATTATTATAATAAAAAAGAAGCGGTAAACCACAAGGGAGTGATGATGAAGAATTAAGAAGCTTATTACATTAATGGCTGGTAAAACCGAAGAGTAGATGAATAAGAGATATGTACAACACGTGACTATCATTATGTAGGAGACGTTCCACCAGCCAGTGGCTTCATCACTTTTTCAATACAGAGGACAATTCTGGAGTCGGTAGAAGCCATGAAGTAGTTTAGGGTGATCAGTCCCTTAGGTTGAGGGGCTGATCACCTCTAACTACTTATTCACTTCTTCCACCTTCTTCCAGGATTGTTCTCTGTACTGGACTGATACAGCCACTGGTTGGCGAAACGTCTCCCAGTTAACAAGCTCACTAGCACAAGTATATTAGAGCTCAGAATTTGTGGGAGAAAGGTTACAATCCACCCAAAAACTGAAGAGCATTTTCAGCTTCGAGTGTAAAAAGTTAGATACAACTTGACAACGCAGAGTACATAACTTTACAACGCAGAGTACATAACTTTACAACGCAGAGTACATAACTTTACAACGCAGAGTACATAACTTTACAACGCAAGTACATAACTTTACAACGCAGATTACATAACGCGACACAGTGCCCATAGCTGATAGAGTCCTATGATACCTATTTTTTAAGCTATGTATGGATTCTGCCTCTAACACTTCACTGTCTAAGTGGTTCCACTTCCTGACCACTATACATAAAGAAGTATTTTCCACCATCTTCGTTCGCGGATTGTGAAGGGTGTCCTGTAGCTCGATTGGTAGCGCACTCGGCTCACACACTGAGGTCCGCGGTTCGATCCCCGGTACGGGTGAAAATATTAGGACGTTTCCTTAAGAGACCTGCTGTCCCTGTTCACTTATCAGCAAATTAGGTACCTGGGTGGAAGTCGACTGGTGTGGGTCGCATTCTGGGGACAAAACTGTCCTAATTTGCCCGAAATGCTCTGTTTAACAAGGGGATCTCTATATAGTAGCATGTCACTGATGTCAGCTAGGACTATATACCTTGTACATGTACTTGTTGAAATAAACATTATAAATTACATCATATATTTAATGTAACAAGGCAAAACAAGACCACAAGAACATAAAAAGTGCAAACTAAATGCAACACCAGAAAAATAGGATAGCGAACAGAAGAGCCAGAAATATTATTAGTATATTTATGGGGGAGCGCTAAATCCATAGGGGTCATACAGTGCCTCACTACATTATACACTATACCACTATGATATCACTATGTTATACACTATACCACTATGATATCACTATGTTATACACTATACCACTATGATATCACTATGTTATACACTATACCACTATGGTATAACACAGTGATGACGTTCAGGCATGATTCAAGGAAGTGCAGCAATGGTCCAAAGAAAAGCTATAAATATTTATCTTGGGCTGAGAAAGAAAGGTGGTGAACATAAAAATTAACACAAGAATGAAGGCTGAGGCGAGATTAGATCTACTGGATAGTGTTAATAAATGATGAAGAGCCACAGTAATAGTTAGTGATGGAAGGATAACTGAGGTGCATTTGTGTGTATTTTAGGCAGAGTAGGTATCTTCAAGGAGGTGCCTTAACAACAGTGGAAGTCTCTTAATCCAAGGCATAGGAGATACGTTTTCCCTTCCTTGAATAAAACCTTCCCTCTACCAAGCACTGCATGACCTCTACGGATTTAGCGCATCTCTATGAGTATAATAATAATAATAATAATAATAATAATAATAATAATAATAATAATAATAAGACTGAGTCAGCCAACCAGGCCTAAGTGCCTACAAAACAGATTTTTTTTTTTCGAAAAAAAAAAAATGTTATGCACTGACATATATTTCTGTGAATTAACTTCATATAGAAACCCTTTAATTTTGCACCAAAAGTAAGTTCGCAACTTCACTTAAGCTTCTTAAAATTAATGAAATATAAGTTGCTTTTAATCCTATTCAACGTATCTTAGGTCAGTCTAAATTTAGTATTATTTATCACCAACAAAATATGTTAATTTCATGATGTTCAAACTAATTGTCGCGGTTATACAGCAATGAATTAACAGGGATGGAACTGGCATGGTGATATCAACAAGCTGCAGGTAAAACACACTGTGGCGGGGACAAATGCTATAAAATATCGTACAGATGAAAAAACAAACACAAATGCTGTATAAATTATTGTTTTTAAATAAAATATAAAAAAAAAATGCTGTATAAAGACACGTAAGCAATGACCAATACCAAAACTTTGAGGCCCAGTCCCTGGACCCATTATCTGGACCATTAGGTGGGCCGGTGGCCAGGTGGCTAAAGCTCCCGCTTCACACACGGAGGGCCCGGGTTCGATTCCCGGCGGGTGGAAACATTTCGACACGTTTCCTTACACCTGTTGTCCTGTTCACCTAGCAGCAAATAGGTACCTGGGTGTTAGTCGACTGGTGTGGGTCGCATCCTGGGGGACAAGATTAAGGACCCCAATGGAAATAAGTTAGACAGTCCTCGATGACGCACTGACTTTCTTGGGTTATCCTGGGTGACTAACCCTCCGGGGTTAAAAATCCGAACGAAATCTTATCTTATCTTATCTTATCTAGTGATTTAAATATCTACCTCTGTAATCTCGCCCTCAAGATGGGTATTGAATGCGTAATAAAACTATTAAACTAATACCGATCAATTATTATTATTATTATTATTATTATTATTATTATTATTATTATTATTATTATTGTTGTTGTTGTTGTTGTTGTTGTTGTTGTTGTTGTTGTTGTTGTTGTTGTTGTTGTTGTTGTTACCAAAACTAAGCGTTAAACCCACCAGGGTCATACAGCAACATCGATCGAGACATTCATTAATGACACAAATCACCACGAGTGGCTTCTTAGTCTTTTTCAGATTAGGACTGAAGAAGCCACTCAGGACGATACGTTTCCTTAATAAATGCCTTGATCAGCACATGCATGTTTACACTGGCACCAGAGTTTTAGGATTCACCTGCCATGGGCTCAAGCTTCACCCTTTATTTACCTACAATTAATTTGCACTTTGCTTGTGTGGCAAAATGGTCGTTACTTTATAAGCCAAGAATCGCAATCTCTGTGTAAAATAAAACATGACAGAACTATCAAACATTGAAATAACTAATGAGGAAGTTGAGAGGAAACTCTTGAAGGAACCTGACGTATCAACAAAGTCCTCGGGACCAGGTTTAATTAATATCACTACGAAAAATTAAGGGTGAAGCGCCAGACGGATGGATAATAGAAAATATGATAGAGTACCAGTTATCAAGAAGTGTGACGGGTAGGAAGACTTAACCACAACCAGTAACCTCAATGAATAACATGCAATTTGCCAAACAAATATTACAATAAAAATGACATTCAAAAAACCACGATATTTCACACAGGTCACCAACATGGATTTCGAAATGACATGAGATCAGACAGGAAAGACGAATGAGTGAACTCCATATTCTTAGATTGTAAGGCTTTTGATATGGCGCTACACAGGTTACATAGTAAAGCAGAAAAAAAGTTGGGTAAAAGGGAAAATTATTAGCATGGATAAAGGAATGCTTGAATAATATATAAAAAAAAAGTTACCCTATGATATCAAGCATTAGTGACAGACTTACTAGTGGAGACCCACGAAGGTGTTGGGCTCTATTTTGTGCTAAATGAATATTAATGACTTGATAGTGGGAATTAACTCCTACGTATCTGTTTGAGAAAAATGCAAACTGAAGAAGAAAGAAAACTGCAGGACGACCTGGACAGGATTAGTAGAATAAATACTTTAAATTAAAAATCTGAAAGATTAGGGCAGGAAGCTGAAGACAGAATATCTTCTAAGATAAGATTTTGTACGGAATTTTAACCCTGAGGGTCAGGCACTGAAGACTGTCTTATTTCCATTATGGTGCTTTAAAATTCTCCCCCAGGATACGACCCACAACAGTTGACTGACACCCACGTATCTACTTACTGCTAGCCGAACACGGGCAGCAGGTGGCTAGATGAGATAAGATCTTGTTAAGAGTTCTAACCCTAGAGGGTTAGTTACCCAGGATAACTCAAGAAAATCAGTGGGTCATCGAGGACTGTTTGTCTAACTTCCATTTGGGTCCTTCAATCTTGTCCCCCAGGATACAACCTGTGAAAATTTGTCTGGACTGCCTCCAAGTGAGTCGCCTACCCTGGCAAGCTCTGTTGACACCGAGCTCTGAGGTTGGTACCTCAGCCTCACAAGTGGCTTATAGGACAGATTTTCATAAATGACTGATGTTGCAAGAAATCTCGCCTGCATGCACGTTTAAAGGACTAACTTACTTGGTGTTGCAGCATATATCCTGATCTTCAACCTCCCTAAGCTTAGCCCCTTTGGACTTCCCCTCAGAAACCACGTGCAACCGGGAGCCTTAGTTCTGGTCATGAACTGCCGGCTGCACAAAGGCCACAGCTCAACTCACTCGCAATTTTCCCCAGACGCTGGCCAGAATCTTTAAGAAAAAAGTGGAGGTCTTGTCTTACTGTATGGGCCTGACAGAGGAGGACATCTACGGTACGTCGAGGTGCCTCCACCAGATTTCCCCAGGTCTCATATGTTTACCTGGAGTTTACCTGGAGAGAGTTCCGGGGGTCAACGCCCCCGTGGCCCGGTCTGTGACCAGGCCTCCTGGTGGATCAGAGCCTGATCAACATGTGAAGACACGTGGGGGGTGCCGCCTGCTGATCACGGCACGTGTTGTCCAGATGGTGTCTAGACTAAGAAGAGAGCACGGCGGTCTCGAAACCCCATGCCCCAGCATTCAAACTTGAGCTGCCAGTTCTCCCTGGCTAACATAACCTAGTGTTTGCCTACATTATTGGCCTATTACTACCTATGTTAAGGTCTTAGGTCTACATTATTATTATCTACAGTTGCCTCAATAATCCTAATATTAGTGTACTTACAGTATAAACTACCTACTTCTTCCCTGAAGGGTAAATCTATAAATTAAGAAGTACCTCCCATCCACCTCCGCCAACCCGGGAGAGTGTGTTTTTGTTTTTGGGTGGGTGTAAGGGCACTTGAATGGTGTGTTTTTCCCCGTTGGGACTTCACGGACCGAATAAGTTCCAACACAACCCATACCAGTCAAATAACATCCAGGTACCTACTTGCTTGCTAGGTGAACGGGGACAGCAGGTGTAAGGAAACACGTTCAATGTTTCCACCTGGCTGGGGATTGAACCACGGACACTCAGTGTAAAGCGAGAGAGTTGCCTACTAAGCTACAGTTGGTAACGCACTCAGTTTACATAATGAGTCCGTGGTTCGATCCCCAGCACGGGTGGAAACGTTGGGCATGTTTCCTTACACCTGCTGCCCCTGTTCACTTAGCAGTAAGTAGGTACCCGGGTGTTAGTTGACTGTTGTGGGTCGCATCCTGGAGAAGAAGATTAAGGACCACAAAGGACATAAGACGGACAGTCCTCGATGACTTACTGGCTTTACTGGGTTATCCTGAGTGGCATTCTAGAACCTAGACAAGGTTTTTTAGTTAGTTAAATATGTTTATTATGCACCCCATACCCAGGGCCAGATTAAGAAGTCTCCGGGCCCTAGGCTACTCAGATTGGCGGGGCCCCTTTGAGTTACGGGTAAGCGAAGTGACCCCTTCCAGCTTGGGGGTGTGAGCCTGTTTAAGGTCTAATTAAATACATTCTGGCTATTTAGATTAAATTTAATAGGGAAAGTACATCAAGACAACCAAAACCATTTACCAACAGCCATTATAACTATCTTGGTTAGGTTTATTTATTTTTATTTTATTTTATTTCATTATTTATTTTTGTTTTGATTAATTTTTAAAAATCAATTTTACTCTCCAAACACTTGAACTTTTTAGGTAGGGATCCCTTTGCCCTTGCACCATGTGCGCAGTCTTGGATAAGCCCCTGAACCCCTTGGACTGCAGGGCCCCCAAATGCGCAGGGCCCTAGGCAGATGCCTAGTTTGCCTATGCGGTAATCCGGCTCTGCCCATACCCATCCTGTGGGTGGTAGTCAATAGATTACAGAGTTACATAATGGGTCCAGGGACTGGACTCCAAAGTTTTGATAGCTGAGCAAGTTACAGAGGTAATGAACTCACAATTTACAAAGGTAATGAACTCACAATTTACAAAGGTAATGAACCCAGGTAGGTCTGGTCACAATCATGACAAGTTACGAAGGTATTTACAGATTACAGAGGTACATAATGGGTCCAGGGACTGGGCAAAAAGGCTCGTTCAAAACAGTCTCTTGAGCTTGTTGGAGGTTTTAAGGATCACTGAGAGCTTTCACTGTATCGAGCCCTGCTTCCCGATGTAATGGGAAGTAAGTACTGCCCAAAGCTGGACAATGAAAATAAAGGGAACGGGATTTCCCTGTGCAAATTGAAACAGGTACAAAAAAGTTCCAAATTAGGTCAGGTGGACCCCCATGCTTAAGCTTCGGCAGAGCGGACACCCTCGCCTGGGTTTAGTAACAGGCTGCCCACCAACACAGTGAAATATCCAGAGCGCAGAAAAATGGAACTAGTGAATGGTGTGCCGGCCTTGAATGTTGCCAGCGGACATAACAAAACGAGAACAATCTTTACCTCAACATTCTCTTAATTTAATGCTTGTTTAGCTAATTCGTCACATTTGTCATGATTCTGGAGGCTTATGAATATAATTTCGATCTTGCAAACAAAAGTTTAGGAAACAGTCAGAAAGGAACTAGCAAACGAGACAGTAACAAGGCCAGCAGATTGCAAGACTAAGGCTAGGCTATAAGTATTTCTCTCAGTACGGTTTGTATGGAGATATCAGTAATATAAAATGCATAGTGTGTGGAGAGACAGGTTCAAACATTATGTCTTAGTGCCATAACATCCAACCTTTCAGACACGCCTCCATGCAAATCTTACAGAATATGGCAAAACACTTCATTGTCAATGATAAGAAATCTGAAATCTTGACTAGATGAACAAACTGTCTTTATAGATTGCAACCTAGTTAAGACCAATGTTTATTTTTTGTGGTAATAAGATATCCATTTTTTGAGACTGTATTCTTTACTGTACTGTGTACAACACCTATATAAAGAAACTGTAAAGTAAAAGGACACAAGTGCAACTAATGTGACATTTTATTGTGGCAACGTTTCGCTCTCCAGGAGCTTTGTCAAGCGGATACAAACAGTATATGGACACAGAGGATATATAAAGGCTCAGAGTGAGGTGCAACACTCATATGAAGTAATTGTAAAATTCAAAATGACTAATATTCCTTCCTAGTGGTGTAAAAACGATCAGTAGGGTCTGACAAAGACTCACTGGATGAACATGTGGTGCACAATAAACTAGCCGCTTAGGCGACACAACTACCTTGACCTCGTATGTCTGACGCATTTTTGAGTATGTGGAAGCTTAGCCAAATACAACAGAAAGCTTAAGAAAACCCCCCAAAAAGTGCACTCATACTGCTACGTGAATTGAGAGGAATGAGTTGTGAAGGAAGAATGATGGAAGTGACCTTTCATCATGGAAGAATAAAAAAGAATGAAAAGTTATGACCACAAAATTCAAAATACCTGGATGCACACACAGACAGGGTAAACTAGGAGGGCTCTTTACTAGAGATGTGGGTAGAAATTTTGAAACTTTAAGAGCACTCTGACAAAGATAAAATTAGCAAACAATAAAAAAAGTAATAGCATGAATTTAAAACAACATATGTAAACACTAATACACCAGGTTAAAATACCCAATTAACCCCCCATTAAACTTTCAATGTCAAAAGAGTATCCTAAAAGTTCCCCGATATCCCTGTAGACACCTTGATAATTACAAAAACTACGATGAAATCCAATAGGTCTGAGTCGTGGCAAAGAGTTAACACGTGTTCCACAGTCAGCTGCACACCACAGGCTACACAGAGGATGTGGAAGGCAAGAGCACCTGCGAACAATTGGCTATGGGCGAGATATGTGCCAGATCCTCACTTTGTCTCAAAGTGATAAGACACAGCGAATCACCACTTTGTTTAAGTGATGATTCTTGTTGAAGAAAGAAGGTCAAACATCTGTCCTACCAAAACATGTATAACTCGCTACTTATATGTAAGCCCCATCAGGATCCTCATTTCCCAAGGACATATCTATATGTCTCATAAAGTCACTGTAAGGTAGAAGTCTGTATTAGGACGAGTTCATTGTAGCAGTCATTGCCTCGGCGTCTGTCCAGTCATTTCACGTGACACCAACATAGCCAGGGTAACAACAGATTTCTACATCCTTGTGCCGTGCAAGACGTACTAGAGGCGGGATCCATACATAGTTATAAGAAGAGGTACGACAAGGCTCTTGTAGCCAGGAGAGAGTGGGCCTAGTTGCGACCAGCGAAGAGGCGAGGCAAGGAGCTGTGAATAGACCCCTGCAACCACATATAGGTGAGTACACACACACACACACATATGAATGGACGAACATCAGGATTATTCAGACAAACAGTAATGGAATTCAACACCTGCAGAGTTATGAAAATTGAAGTAGGGAAAAAAAAAGAATAGAAACCGAGTACACATGGCCAGAGACTACAAACTTCATTGGGGCTAAGCAACGTACCCAGCATATTTGCATGCGAGGCAGGTCAACTTAATAACCTGCGCAACGAATACATGCTTGCCAAATCTGCTATTAACTTTTCAGGAATTTCAGCATAGTCATTTATGACCCTATACGAGACATATATCATGCTCATCTTGAAGTATGCACCACCAGCATGGAACCCACGAATGGTAAATCATATAAAGAAACTGGAGAAGTTTACAACCTGAATAGTCCCACAGCTAAAGGAAACGAGCCATGAGGAGAGACTAGGGAAACTGAAGTTGACAAAATTAGAGGACAGAAGAAACAAGGGAAACATGACAGAGGATTTGACAGAGTAAATGGGGATAGATCATTCGAAAGGTGGTAACTGGGCACACGAGGACACACTTGGACACTAAAGACAAAATGAGTCAGAGAGATGTCATGAATTATTTCTCAAGCATCAGAGTGGTCAGGAAGTTAAATAACCTGGACGAAGAAGTATTTAACAGGTTTCATACACAGTTTTAAGAATAAATATAATAGGGACCACAAGGTTAGGAGGAAGTAAACCTGGTGGCAAATGGTAAATTGATAGGCCAGGCCAGTGCTGAGATGCGACCCCTGCAACCACGACTAGATGGACACAATTACAAACCTATATACGAACACACGGTTGATACAACTATAAGATACTCATACACGCGCACACACACGCAGGGACATGCTTACGCATATACAAATACCGGAGAAAACAGAAGGTTACAGACTACAGATATAATGCGATTAGTGGTTGCTGGACTTCCAACCCCACAAGTTTAAGGTTATGAAAATTGGGAAGGAGGGAGAACATCAAACACGGAATATTGACCAGGAAGCCCAGAAGCTACAAACCTCCGAAGAGAAAGAGGACTTACAATGCTACAAACCTCAGAGAAGAAAGAGAACCTAGAATAAAGAAAAACCACCATCTTATCACCAGAGACGCATATCAGAGCCACGGCAGCGTACGTGTGCCAGGAAAACTTAGAACTTTCAGGTTCCTCAACGAGGCTCTTCAGGACACTGTATATGAAGTATATAAGGCCCATCACATAGTATGCAGCGCCAGCACGAAGCCCCTACTTGAGAAAACATGTACAGAAACTATAAACAGTACAATTTGTTCCGAGATTAATCACGGAACTAAAAGGAACATTATTATTATAATCAAGGGGGAAGCGCTAAACCCGGAGGATTATACAGCGCCTGGGGGGGGAAGTGGAAGGCATTCAGGCTTAATTCGGGGAACCGGAGCACAGATCCAATTCCCTAAATCAAGAGCCCCTCGCCAACATCAAGGAACCTTCCTTGAGGGGACTAAAAGGAACAGCCTACCTAGAAAGAGCGAAAACAAAATAAACTCTATAACACTACAAGAGAACCAAATATCATTACAACGTACAAAATACGATAATGCAAACCTCTGAAGAATGATTGAAATGAGGGAACTGGGGACGAGGGAACAAACAAAAGCTAAAGACATATGAATCTCAGAGATGTTAGTTATTCCTCAGTCTCAACTGTTTTTATAGATTGCAACCCAGTTATGACCACTTTTTGAGCGGTAATAAGATATCATTTTTGTAGTGTATTCTAAACTGTACTGTGTACAGTAACTATATGAAATAATTGTAAAATATGAAATGACTAATATTTCTTTCTAGTAATCCTATTTTTAGCACTACTGCTCACTGAATGAGTATGGAGTACACAACAAACTAGCCGTTCAAGTGACACAACTATTGTCAGTCTGGGGTGATTAGAAGTAGAACGATCTTGGCGAGAGAGTGAATGCAGATTCCATATACAATGTTAAGAGTACGTATAACAGAGCACATGAGGTTAGGAATGTAGTGTGAGGGTTCGTGAGTAATTGAGAGAAGGATCTAAGTGTCTCTGAGGATAAATTAGTAAGACGAAATACAGTCTACCGAGGCAAACTGGCGCGTTAGTGCTTACCACCGGAATGATTTTACGAACATGGAGACAGGACCTCAGACAAAGAGAGCAAATGTTGACGCAAATATCTGAAATTTTGAAAAGAAGTTTCTGCAGCTCAAGCAGAAGTTATAAAAAAAATATATAATGGAATTGCAGAACTGAGTGAAGAAATATGGTGGATGAGAGAAACTATGAGAACCTTGGAATAAGGAAAGAGTAGGAGACGCATAAGAACAACGTTTAAAGTACTCAGAAGAGTGGACAGCATAGACAGAGGCAGGCTTTTTAAAATAAATTAAAATCAGTTTTATTTTGAAAATTATCTAAATACAATATAATAATTTGAAAATTCCATAATGTATACAGCATTTCGGGCAACAGGACAAGTGTCTATATGAGAAGCTCTAAATGTAAATAAGTCAGAGGGATTTTAAGAATATTTGAGTCTTAGGGTGTGTGCGTATGAGTTTGTGTGTGTGTGTGTGTGTGTGTGTGTGTGTGTGTGTGTGTGTGTGTGTGTGTGTGTGTGTGTGTGTGTGTGTGTGTGTGTGTGTGTGTGTGTGTGTGTGTGTGTGTGTGTGTGTGTGTGACTCAACAATCAATATTTGCACCAATAACTCATTACAGTTGTGACCGGGTGTGGAAGTGTGAATTGCTCATTACTCTATAATTTGTTCATGATTGTAGCCATGTATAAACGTAAGTAACCATTCTTACAGGATTCATTACCTTTGTAACTTGTGAGTTCATTACCTTTGTACCTAGTTCAGCTATCAAAACTTTGGGGGCCCAGTCCCTGGATCCATTACGTACCTCTGTAATCTGTAAATACCTTCGTAATTTGTCATGATTGTGACCAGACCTACCTGGAATTCATTACCTTTGTAAATTGTGAGTTCATTACCTTTGTAATTGTGAGTTCATTACCTCTGTAACTTGCTCAGCTATCAAAGCTTTGGAGTCCAGTCCCTGGGCCCATTATATACCTTTATAATCTTTTGACTACCGCCCACAGGATGGGTATGGGGTGCATAATAAACATATTAAACTAACTAGGGTGATATACAAGTGGAATGAGCTCAATGAGGAGGCGACAGAGGCAAATTCCATACACATTTTCAACAGTAGATATGACAGGGTTCGGGAGGCCAGGAACCAGTTAATGTACTTCAGTTTGAAAGCTGAGGAAGAACAGGACCTGACTCTTCACCCCCGAAAACACGACTCTGTGAGCGAAACACCAACGTCAAAGACCTGGGAGTGATCATGTCGGAGGATCTCACCTTCAAGGACCGTAACATTGTATCAATCGCATCTGCTAGAAAAATGACAGGATGGATAATGAGAACCTTCAAAACTAGGGAGGCCAAGCCCATGATGACACTCTTCAGGTCACTTGTTCTATCTAGGCTGGAATATTGCTGCCCACTAACAGCACCTTTCAAGGCAGGTGAAATTGCTGACCTAGAAAATGTACAGAGAACCTTCACGGCGCGCATAACGGAGATAAAACACCTCAATTACTGGGAGCGCTTGAGGTTCTTAAACCTGTATTCCCTGGAATGCAGGCGGGAGAGATACATGATTATATACACCTGGAAAATCCTAGAGGGACTAGTACCGAACTTGCACACGAAAATCACTCACTACGAAAGCAAAAGACTTGGCAGACGATGCACCATCCCCCCAATAAAAAGCAGGGGTGTCACTAGCACGTTAAGAGACCATACAATAAGTGTCAGGGGCCCGAGACTGTTCATCTGCCTCCCAGCATACATAAGGGGGATTACTAACAGACCCCTGGCAGTCTTCAAGCTGGCACTGGACAAGCACCTAAAGTCGGTTCCTGACCAGCCGGGCTGTGGCTCGTACGTTGGTTTGCGTGCAGCCAGCAGCAACAGCCTGGTTGATCAGGCTCTGATCCACCAGGAGGCCTGGTCACAGACCGGGCCGCGGGGGCGTTGACCCCCGGAACTCTCTCCAGGTAAACTCCAGGTAATACGCATACTCTTCTTATATAGCCGTGCTCCGCGTGCTCGGCCGTGCTCCGCGTGCTCGGCCGTGCTCCGCGTGCTCGGCCGTGCTCCGCGTGCTCGGCCATGCTCCGCGTGCTCGGCCGTGCTCCGCCGTGCTCCGCGTGCTCGGCCGTGCTCCGCCATGCTCTGCGTGCTCGGCCGTGCTCCGTGTGCTCGGCCGTGCTCCGTCGTTTTCGTGGATTATCACGGTTTCTTTTGCCTGCTAGAAACTTTAAACTGTGTCAGTAAACTTGTAAAGTACATCCCTCCAGCGCAATAACATAGCAGAGCCAGACTCCCAGAGGGGAACCATAGGCCTAGGGTGCCGTGTACAAAAAACAAAAAAAAGATTAGAGCAAATTTGTGAGAGGAAAGAAAGTCTCCCTGATAACAGTGTCATACATAGTGGTATAGTGTATATCACAGTGGTACCGTAGTGTATATCACAGTGGTACCGTAGTGTATATCACAGTGGTACCGTAGTGTATAGATAAGATACCATAATAAACGCTATGGTGAAAATTAAGACAGAAGTGATAGGCCTAATAGATAACTGGTGTTGTAAACAGTTGCCAGCAGGATGTTACCACACAGGTCAGCTCGTATTAATAATCTTCCTAAACCTGCTAGTGTACCTGACCTATAGTCTAGTGTTACCACTGAGTAAAAATTCTATTGAAATACGAAAAGGTGCACAATCTTGAGGAAATACGAAATGTGTAGGTTTGAAGAAATACGATAGACAGTGTAGAGTTGTGAGTGAAGGCAGCATACAAGAATAGTCATCGAGTTGTCAGGAAGTGGAATAGTCTGGCAAGTGATGTAGTGAAGGCAGGAACCATACATAGTTTTAAGACGAGGTATGATAAAGCTCATGGAGCAGGGAGAGAAAGGACCTAGTAGCGACTAGTGAAGAGGTGGGGCCAGGAGCTATGTTTCGACCCCTACAACCACAAATAGATGAGTACACAACAACATAAGACCATTTATCATTGAGGAACCATTTCAGCAGTGTTGACATAACTTAATAACAGCAACAATATGGTACTTAGTGTGGTGGAGTGACCAAAATTAGAAAATTCTTCTTTTTATTGAAATACGAGAAGTTTACAGTTACTTGTGAAAATACATAACCTGTAGTTGCCAGCGGTCGCAATATACACAACAGTAATCTTTCCTCACCAGTCGCCCTACCATGCCCAACAATAGTGATAAAATAGCCTTCGATGTGGTGGAGGTGGAAAAAAATCTAGAAAAAATCTAGAAAAAGTTAAATACAGTCATCTATAAATGCCCAAAACTTCAGGCTGCAAAAAAGGATGCTAGAGGTCACCGGCCGTTCGTCATAGTAGGAGCTGCCAGACGTCACCGGTTTCTCCAGCACGCAGGTTATACATTTTGTGTCAAATTGAACATCTATTACTCTGTTAAATAATATTCCAGTAGTTCTTTCACGAGCTAGTCCAAAATCACCGACCGGATTCGTTAAAAAATAAGTGATCCATTGACTGAACTCGTCCAAAAATAAGTGAACCAATGACCGGATTCAAAAGCTGACAGTTTCTAGGTGCCCTTAACACCCAACTGGATTCGTTGAAAAATAAGATATCCTCTGGCCAGATTCATAAACTGACGGGGGTTTTAGGCTCCCTTATCCAACACTCCAACAGTTACTGCTAGGAGTGGTAAGATTGTTTCATACACATTAGATTTTAGATTTTGCAAATATCGAACTTAAGCTGAAGGAATCTTATAGGAGACAAGAATCACAGGAAGAACTAAAAGCCATAAAGGAAACTGAAAAAAAAAACTTTTTCTCTTATGCCAAATCTAAGGGAAAAACAGCATCCAGTATTGGGCCCCTGCTTAGGCGCGATGGGGCATACACAGATGATAGCCAAGAAATGAGTGAGATACTAAAGTTCCAATATGACTCAGTGTTCAGCGATCCACTGCCCACTCTCAGGGTCGACAATCCAAATTAATTCTTTATGAACGAAATCCAAAATCTGGTCATCCCAAAACTCTTGGATATTATTATAACTCCACAAGATTTTGAAGAGGCAATTAATGACATGCCCATGCACTCTGCCCCAGGCCCAGACTCGTGGAATTCCGTGTTCATCAAGAACTGCAAGAAGCCCTGTCACGTGCCTTCAGCATTTTATGGAGAGTTAACATGGACACAGGGGTCATCCCACACACACTAAAAACAACAGACTTAGCCCCACTCCACAAAGGTGGCAGTAAAGCAATTGCAAAGAACTACAGACCGATAGCACTAACATCCCATATAAAAATCTTTGAGAGGGTTCTAAGAAGCTAGATAGCCAACCACCTAGATACCCATCAGTTACAAAACCCAGGGCAACACGGGTTTAGAGCAGGTCTATCCTGCCTGTTCCAGCTACTGGACCACTATGACAAGGTCCTGGATGCTGTAGAGGATAAACAAAATACAGATGTAGTATACAAAGACTTTGCAAAAGCTTTTGACAAGTGTGACCATGGTGTAATAGCACACAAAATGCGGGATAAAGGAATAACGGGAAAAGTTGGTAAATGGATCTACAACTTCCTGACAAACAGAACACAAAGAGTAATAGTAAACAGAGTAAAGTCCCAGGCAGCCATGGTAAAAAGCTCTGTTCCACAAGGCACAGTACTCGCTCTCATTCTATTCCTCATCCTCATTTCTGACATAGACAAAGATGTAAGCCATAGCTCCGTGTCTTCCTTTGTGGATGACACCCGGATCACTATGGCAGTGACCTCCATCGAAGACACTGCGAGACTCCAAGCGGACATCAACCAAATCTTCGAATGGGCCACTCAAAACAGTATGAAGTTCAATGAGGAGAAATTTCAACTACTCAGATATGGAAAACTTAAGAAATTAAAATGTGGCAGGGTATACCACAAATTCTAACCATACAATAGAGCAGAAAAGTAATGTGAAGGACCTGGGAGTGATAATGTCAGATAATCTCGCCTTCAAAGATCACAACATTGTATCTACCTCATCTGCTAGGAAAATGATAGGATGGATAATGAAAACCTTCAAAACTAGGGACGCCAAGCCCATGATGATTCTCGTCAAATGAATTGTGCTCTCTAGGCTGGAATACTGCTGTACACTAACGGCCCCCTTCAAGGCTGGTGACACTGCAGACCTGGAGAGTGTACAAAGAACTTTCTTGGCACACATAAGTGTGATAAGGCACCTAAACTACTGGGAACGGTTGAAGGTCCTTGATCTGTATTCCCTCGAATGCAGGCGAGAGAGATACATGATAATATACACTTCGAAGGTCCTGGAGGGATTGGTACCGAACTTGCACACAAAAATCACTCCATATGAAAGCAAAAGACCCGGCAGGAGATGCAACATTCCCCCGATGAAAAGCAGGGGTGCCACAAGTACACTGAGGGTAACACAATAAGTGTCCGGGGCCCAAGACTGTTCAATTGCCTCCCAGCATACATAAGGGGGATTACTAATAGACCCCTGGCTGTCTTCAAGAAGGCACTGGACAGGCACCTAAAGTCAGTAACTGACCAACCGGGCTGTGGTTCGTACGTCAGCCTTGCATGCGACCAGCAGTAACAGCCTGATTGATCAGACCCTGATCCACCCTGAGGCCTGGTCTCAGACCGGGCTGCGGGAAGCATTGACCCCCAAAACCCTCTCCAGGTAAACTCCAGGTAAGTGTCTAGTTTATCAGTTACACAACCCAGGGCAACATGGGTTTAGAACAGGTCGCTCCTGTCTGTCTCAACTATTGGACCACTACGACAAGGTCCTAAATGCACTAGAAGACAAAAAGAATGCAGATGTAATATATACAGACTTTGCAAAAGCCTTCGACAAGTGTGACCATGGCGTAATAGCGCACAAAATGCGTGCTAAAGGAATAACAGGAAAAGTCGGTCGATGGATCTATAATTTCCTCACTAACAGAACACAGAGAGTAGTCGTCAACAGAGTAAAGTCCGAGGCAGCTACGGTGAAAAGCTCTGTTCCACAAGGCACAGTACTCGCTCCCATCTTGTTCCTCATCCTTATATCCGACATAGACAAGGATGTCAGCCACAGCACCGTGTCTTCCTTTGCAGATGACACCCGAATCTGCATGACAGTGTCTTCCATTGCAGACACTGCAAAGCTCCAGGCAGACATCAACCAAATCTTTCAGTGGGCTGCAGAAAACAATATGAAGTTCAACGATGAGAAATTTCAATTACTCAGATATGGTAAACATGAGGAAATTAAATCTTCATCAGAGTACAAAACAAATTCTGGCCACAAAATAGAGCGAAACACCAACGTCAAAGACCTGGGAGTGATCATGTCGGAGGATCTCACCTTCAAGGACCATAACATTGTATCAATCGCATCTGCTAGAAAAATGACAGAATGGATAATGAGAACCTTCAAAACTAGGGAGGCCAAGCCCATGATGACACTCTTCAGGTCACTTGTTCTATCTAGGCTGGAATATTGCTGCACACTAACAGCACCTTTCAAGGCAGGTGAAATTGCCGACCTAGAAAATGTACAGAGAACTTTCACGGCGCGCATAACGGAGATAAAACACCTCAATTATTGGGAGCGCTTGAGGTTCCTAAACCTGTATTCCCTGGAACGCAGGAGGGAGAGATACATGATTATATACACCTGGAAAATCCTAGAGGGACTAGTACCGAACTTGCACACGAAAATCACCCACTACGAAAGCAAAAGACTTGGCAGACGATGCACCATCCCCCCAATGAAAAGCAGGGGTGTCACTAGCACGTTAAGAGACCATACAATAAGTGTCAGGGGCCCGAGACTGTTCAACTGCCTCCCAGCACACATAAGGGGGATTACCAACAGACCCCTGGCAGTCTTCAAGCTGGCACTGGACAAGCACCTAAAGTCAGTTCCGGATCAGCCGGGCTGTGGCTCGTATGTTGGTTTGCGTGCAGCCAGCAGCAACAGCCTGGTTGATCAGGCTCTGATCCACCAGGAGGCCTGGTCTCAGACCGGGCCGCGGGGGCGTTGACCCCCGGAACTCTCTCCAGGTAAACTCCAGGTAAACACCCCATATTCATCCTGTGGATGGTAGCGAAAGAGCATATGGATACACAAAAGGCCTAGGAACTAGGCCCCAAAAGGGTTAACAGGTGTACATATGGGTTTATATCTACACAACTACAGTTCACCTATCTGTTACAAGCAAATTTAGGAAATTTGCTTAGTCATACACATATATGTACAAATACAAATAGATACATATACAAATAGACAGATTTACATTTTAAGGAGGTTATTAGTAGTATATACAGTATAACAACCAAGAAAAAAATCACATCATGAAACTCTGTGTAGCGTGCAACCGCATCAACAAACAGGCTTCTGCATTGATTATGTGCAACTTCTGTGGGAAATAGGCTCACGCATCTTGTACAGATAATCAGGAATTATCTACAAGAGATATTAAACCAGGAAAGTATTTTCGGGTATGACCAAATGAGAACCAACTGTGGAAAAAATCACAATGGTATTAAAAGATGGAAACATCAAAACAGCCTTCACAGAAAACCTGACAGCATTCTATAATAGATGGAAAAATAAAAGGACTGGGCCAGATTGTGCTATTGCCCCTGGTGCAGATACTAACCTGGTAGACAGTAACTGCAAGAATGCAGAAATGAAAGTTGGTGGCCCAGAGGGAGACAGGAGCTCTAGTGGGGAAACATGTGTAGACAAGGACATGCAAAACCCAAAGTTACATACTAGCAATACCACTGGATATAGTAAACAAGGGGATGCCCCAAGAAATAGTGAAGATATAATACCAGAAAATACTGGTGAAGGCACCATTGTTAGTACAAGTGCTGAAGATAGTAGACAGAAAAACATGCACCAGTAGGGAATGAAGTCACGACAAGCCAAGGCAAACAAAAATCAGACCTATGCAAATTCTATGCATTAGATATCTGCAGGCATGGAATATCTGGAAAAACAGATGGGACGTGCAACTTTGACCACCCCAGAAAATGCCGTGCCCATATGACAACAGGAAAATGGAACCTTCCTTCCTGTAAGCTTTTCCACCCTGAAATGTGTCACTCTTCAGTTCAGGAAAGAGAATGCTATAACTTGTATTGTCAGGCACACCACCTAAAGGGGACAAGAAGATACACAACATCCAGATAATGGGAAAACCTGGGTAGCCACAACTACTCTAGAGAGGGGAGTTTTTTTAGCGCCAGGACGGAAAAAAAGCTGGTAGGAAATGACAGAAATCGTACACAACTCCGGTCATTTCTGGAGAGTAATCAAAGTCAATGGCCTCCACTCCAAAACAACAGATATTAGTGCCAGGAAAAAAAGACCCCCGCCCCATACCACCAATACGACGACATACATCTTTGCAAATATACAGGCTCTAAAGTCAGCAACAAACAACAAAATACCTTTCATCCGTGGATTGCTTACAGAGTCAAACGTAATGTTCGCGATTTTCACAGAGATCCACATAAAGGATCACTTTGACAATGAAATATGGATCTCGAATCATAACATACACTGATGCGACAGGCAAAAGGGGAGGTTGGCCTGTACGTCACAGTCACTGATATGCTCGGAACTACAAAACGCCTCAAATGATGTAGTTGGAGTTTTGACAGTAAAGATCGAGAACCAAAACCTAGTCATTGTGGTTGTATACAAGCCTCTAGATGCAACTTCCCAACAATTCCAGGAACAGCTTTTGAAAATAGATCACTGTCTGGAAAATCTTCCAGCTCCTGCCCCAAACATCTTGCTCTTGGGGGATTTCAACCTAAGGCACCTATAATCGAGGAATGTAGCAAATAATACTGTAGCAGAGATAACCCCAGGAGGTAGCTCAAATAAAAACTTGCACACACACAAGTTTTTAAATCTCTGCACTAAATTCAGCTTAAACCAGCAAATAATAGAGCCAACAAGACCGGAGAATACACTGGACCATATCAAAAACAATATACTCAGATCACAACATAACAGAGGTTCAGACATGTATGCGCAGGGCCCCAGACCAACAAAATGTGATCAGTCACGAGGGAGCCTTCACCAAATTCAAACCCAACATCAAGTGGGACCAAGTCACCCAGGCCCTAAAGGATATAAACTGGGAAGATTTCCTAATCAACACAGACCCAAACCTATATCTAGAACAAATTAACTCTGTGGCACTCGAGGTATGCTCAAGGCATATTCCTTTAAAGAAGAGGAAGAGACGGTGTAAACTAGAAAGAGAAAAGCGCTCCCTAAACAGGCGAAGGCAAAGAATAATAGAGCGGCTAAAAGAGGCCAATATATCTGTAATACAAAGGGGAGGCACTGGTCAGAGAAATAGCAGACATCGAACTTAAGCTAAAGGAAACTTACAAGAACCAAGACATGCGGGAAGAACTAAAAGCTACAAATAAAATTGAAAGAAACCCAAAATATTTCTTTTCTTATGCCAAATCTAAGTCGAGAACAACATCCAGTATTTAGCCCCTACATAGACGAGATGGGTCCTACACAGATGACAGCAAGGAAATGAGTGAGCTACTCAATTCCCAATATGACTCGGTTTTTAGCAAGCCGCTAACCAGATTGAGAGTCGAAGACCTAATGAATTTTTTATGAGCAAGACACAAAATTTGGTAGACTCAAACTTATCTGACATTATCCTGACGCCAAATGCACTCTGTCCCAGGCCCAGACTCGTGGAACTCCTTGTTCATCAATTGAGAACTGCAAGAAACCCCTATCATGTGCTTTTAACATCCTATGGAGAGTGAGCATGGACACGGGTTGTCCCACAGCTCCTAAAAAGAACAGACATAGCCCTACTCCACAAAGGGGACAGTAAAACAATAGCAAAGAAGTACAGACCAACAGCTTGAGTTTAACCCTTGAAGACACGATTATCTTTAAGAATAGGTTAAAAGGCAGAGCCAGTAATTGAGATTTGACCGATTCGACCATGAACAGGTGTGTACGTATGCACGACAGATGTGTAGTTATAGGATACTAATCGAGGAGACGTTCCACTCACAGTAGCTTTATATTTTTTAATGAATGGATTGATAAAGCTCCTATGAGCAAAACTTTTCAGTATTAGTATCCTGGTAGTACACGTGTCTTCTTGACACACATGTACACATTTAATATACTCTCTTACGTACATGAGTACATGTTAAGTTGGAAAGCTGCTAAACATCTTTCATATATATGAATAGTGACATGTTAAAAAAAATGTACGGAACATCAGGCAAAAATCGGAATGTGCTGAGGGGATGGGGGGGGGATTGCTGTCCGTACAGAAAAAAAAATGTAGATAAAATAAAGTTGCCAGAGCTGAAAAACATGAGTTACGAAGAAAAACTGAAAACAGTGAATGCCGACATTGACTGGTGGAAGATACGATATATCCACACATACATAAAAATCATGTGAATAAATATATATAAAAGAATATATATATATATATATATATATATATATATATATATATATATATATATATATATATATATATATATATATATATATATATATATATATATATATATATATATATATATATATATATATATTCTTTCTTTCAACATACCAGCCGTATCCCACCGAGGCAGGGTGGCCCAAAAGAAAAAACTAAA